>NC_090757.1:67075787-67080787 GCF_036898095.1 Palaemon carinicauda
TAAATCATTTCCATGTACTGAATTTGATAACTGGCAGGTTTCTAATTTTGGGGTGAATTTATGCCACTAGGAATAACTTTAGTCTGCAAAGATTTCTTTAGCGAACGTACTAACAAATCAAAGGAAAATATGATATTATAGGTAAATTCATATTTTTTATCCTAAGTAAACAATTTACGTTATATGGTAATTAATGCAAAATCTATCCCCAAAACTGCTTAATTTGAAATAAATACATTGTGCCACTTTGCACACCAAATCAGACTATGTAATGTACAGTTCGAATCTAAATTGCTGCCCCTCATAGCTGCCAATTAATCTTCTGATTGATCCAATCTATCAATCTGATAGTATCCCTTTGTCACCTTGAGTTATCATGCATAGCAATTACAAGAGTGGAAAATAGTAATGCTACATATTCACATAGATATATTTTGTATTCTTATATATAGAACTTATCTTTGAAAATCGAATGTTGGTAATGTTGCCATTATTAGTTAAATGCAAAATTAATCTAAAAATTTCCTTCATCCTATTTCTCCTGATTTGATTATACTTAGAATAAAACATATCTTTGGAATAAGAACTGAAAACGTAAGTAAATATGTTACCAGGCTTTCAATTTCTCTCTCTCTCTCTCTCTCTCTCTCTCTCTCTCTCTCTCTCTCTCTCTCTCTCTCTCTCTCTCTCTCTCTCTCTCTCTCATATGGTAGGGGCAAATACAGCCTTACTTCCGGTATATGCGCATAGCTTATTTACATCAAAGTTTAAGTAATGTTTTGCTGAACTTCTTTACCATAAATTCATTTAGAGTATCGATGTGGGAAAACCCTAAATAAAATATGGGAAATAAATTATAAGCATTCAACAGTTTTCTCTTGTATAAGTATTTGTGAGTGATATACTGTATTTTGAAAAAGTTTCAATGATGAATATCTTGTTCTGCATCTCAAATAAAAAAAATAAACATATAATTCATATGATTTAAAAATAGAGTAGATCACTAGAACCGCAGCATAGAAATAACAACTTAGATATAGAACCTAAAATAAAAAAATCTTCAAAAGCAGATCATCAAAGCACTTTAATGACATCCCCATCCGGTAGTCTCTCGCGATAGATGATAAGGGATTAAAAATTATCGAGAATTGTTCCGAAGTATCACAATAATTGTTGTATGAGGACGTTCATGGCTCTACTTCCAGAGGAGTCGTCCATAATCGTTTCATGAACTTAATAACACTAAAGGGAATTTGTTTCTCGTTACTTACAGTGAATTGATCTTTTCATCACGATTAGCCTTTATTCATTAATAAGATTACAAGAGTTTCTCGGAATCCTGGCAATATTGCATTTGGTGCAATTACTGCTTATGCCGCAGATACATACATTCATACATACATAGAAACATTGCCACATACATGCAAATATAAATATTTATGAACACACACTCACGCACATATGCACACACACACACACACACACACACACACACACACACACACACACACATATATATATATATATATATATATATATATATATATATATATATATATATATATATATATATATATATATATATATATATATATGTATGTATATGTATATATATACATATATATATATATATATATATATATATATATATATATATATATATATATATATATATATATATATATATATATATATATATATATATACACACACACATATATATATATATATATATATATATATATATATATATATATATATATATATATATATATATATATGTACATATATATATAATATATATATACATACAATGAATATATATATATATAATATATATATATATATATATATATATATATATATATATATATATATATATATCGTTAGCCACAAAGATAAAGATATTGATTTGAATTGTAGAGGAAGGACAAATAAGTATTAGGAAGACAGGCATTTGTAGAGAATTCCAAATATTGAAGTTAGGGGAAACTATTCCAAACTGTTATTTTTTTTCATAATTTATAAAAAAAAAGGTAGGTTTCATTACTATGGCGTTTGGAATGCCCTAACGTACATTTATAATATATATATATATATATATATATATATATATATATATATATATATATATATATATATATATATATATATATATATATATATATATATATATATATATATATATATATATATATATATATATATATATATATATATATATTTTCACAGACAATATAATTCCCAGATTTGTATCAACACTTTCTTGTTTTGATTTTGAGTTTCATTATGCTTCTTTGTGCAGTGAAGCTGTTTAACCTTCACAAATGTTGAAACATCCATTTTCTTTTCATGTTTAGGAAAATGGATTTCGATCTATGACAACAATATGGGTATTTCATAATTTCCATTAAAAATGTAGCTTATTTATTTTTGGATAAATCTTTCGCAATAAACATATAGAATCCCCTTTGCATGCAAAGCAACCACTGCTCTTAATGCATTAATGCTATGGTATCTATTTTTCATATAGTTTTAATGTCATAATACTTCCCCAGCAAATATATCCATAATCAAAGCGCTTTAAATAAAATTTGAAAGCTTATGTAACATATATACGTATTTTTTAAAGTTACATTTACCAGACTTTTTTTTTATAACTTTTTCTTAGATATCGCTTCTCAAAATGCAGACTTTATAACAGTAATACGTTATCATTCGTTTATACGAAAGGATTATATTATCATTATTATTAGCTAAGCTACACCCCTAGTTGGAAAAAGCAGGATGCTATTAGGCCAAGGGATCCAACAGGGAAAAATAGACCCATGTGGAAAGGAATTAAGGAAAGAAAAAAACTACAAGAAGAGTAATGAACAACACAAAGATTTCAATAACAGTAACAAGAATAAAAGAAAAAAATTAACATATATAAATTATGCAAAATTTTCAAAAAAAAAAAAAAAATAAATAAAATGAAGAGATATAAAATAGAAAAGTGTGCCCGAGTGTACCCTCAAGCAAGAGAACTCTGACCCAAGACAGTGGAAAAACCATGATACAGAGGCTATGGCAATACCCAAGACTAGAAAACAATAGTTTGATATTGAAGTGTCCTCCTAAAGGAGCTGCTTACCATAGCTAAAGAGTCGCTTCTCTCTAAAGGTTGAAAAATGAATAGATAATAAAATGAACAAAATTGTAGTGAATCTCTCGAGGGAAAGGTTGTAAAATTTGCCTTTGACGGAAAATAATAAAAAGTTATTTTGGTTTCTAGCGTTTAATTTGGCAAAATAAATATTTTTGTTTCGTTTCATATTTATTAAACAGAACATTCTGCTCAAGGAGAAGTCTTTTTATAGTTTATATATGAAAGATTTATATTAATGTTATAACTGTTCTTAAAATATTCTATTTTAATTGTTACTAACTTCTCCTGTAGTTAATCTATTTAATCACTTATTTACTTCCCTCATGGGGCTGTTTTTTCCCGTTGGAGCATCCTGTTCTTCCAACTAAGGTGGTTATAGCTAACAAAAACATTAATAACATTAATAACAATACGAAAAACAATAACAATAACAAAAATAATTTCTTTAGCGTTCTAACCATCCCAGAAGAAACCTCTCCTGCAACAATATATTCAAGAACTATCACTTTTATAAACTTTCTTATATCAATCTTACTCCTATAGAGTCATTTCACTTCCCTTTCACCCCAAGGAAAAGAGGGTTTACAAGATAGTGGTCCTTATGAGGAATGTTTAAAGAGTTGAGAGTGAGTTCACGTGTCGTTTCTTTTTTTTTTTTTCTTTTTTTTTTTTTGGGGGGGGGGGGGGTTGGGGTGAGTTTGGATATATTCACTGTTTGGTTATTCTTTGAATTTTCTTTCGAATGGGTATTTTTTTGGTCGTTCCCTTAGTGGGGGGGTTTGAGTTCGGATGTATTCACTGCTTGTTCATTCTTGGAATCTTATTTCTAATGGTCATTTCTAGAACTTCACAATTCATTAGTGTATCTTTTATTCTAGAGATATTGAATATTATATAATCGATACTTTCTCTAGGTTTTACAATTAAATATATTCAAATGCTTTAAAGCTTCAAATTTTTTGGTACTAATAGCATATCATTATATACTAGTGTTACGGGACCCGTCAAAATAACTTCTGAATATTTAAATAGATATACGGGCGTGCACGAGTGTACAGACACAGACACACACACACACACACACACACACACGCACGTAGATTCAACCCTTCCCACTCCTCCCCTTTTCCTTGCAACAATTCTCTGGTTCTGCAATTTATGGGAGTGTGAGGTTTCCAAGTGTACCTCTCGGGGTACCCCGTCTGACCAAGGTATGACCAAGATCTAAATCTTGGTATAACTACTTCCTCTCACCCTACCTGACAGACGGGGGTGGGGAGACCAAGCAGTCATATGTTCAGCAATGCCGTTAAGTGTAACAGGAAATAAATATGTTCATACATATAGCCAGTCACTAGCTCTTTATTATATAGGGGAGGATTGTAAAAAGCTTACTTGGTTTGGCCATTTTTCAATTACTTTTTTGGAAATATAAGTTGTTGATAATATTTATCCTATAGCTATATATGAATATACATAAATGATTACAATATATACCTGTGCACCAGAAACTTGAAGAGTTTGTGATACAAAATTAACTATATTAATTTTTTTAATGAGGCAGATTTGCACACACTCGCAGGGGTGCCCTTTTAGCTCGGAAGTTTCCAACAAGCTGATTGGTTGGAAGTACTTTTGTCCAAATATCATCATAATTTTCAAATAATTACCTAGCTATGTGAATCGAAACTTATTCACTGACCAAAATTTCTCCATCAGATATATGCTTTGTCAATATGAAATATTAACGAATAAGATATCCTGCATCTGAAAACAATCTCCTGTCGTTGACTTCGGCAGATTTCGTTAAATTTAAACTCGCTATCACAATACTTTATAATCTGCTTAT
>NC_090757.1:67090787-67098287 GCF_036898095.1 Palaemon carinicauda
CCTATCACGGCATGTTCAATCCTATCGAGCTAATTTGGGACCAGGTAAAAAACTGAAATTAAAAAAGGTAATTCTAATAGTAGTCACTCTTTGAAAAATATAAAAAAAAAATGCGCAAGAAGCAATAAATCAGAGCACTGGCAAAATGCAAAGAGGCATGTGATGAAAACTGAATCTGACTATCGAACCAGAGATGCGGCTCTTGACCATTTGCTTGATTAATTCATCATTAATATAGTGTCTGATGAAAGCATGAGTGAAGATGAAATGGTGTGTGTATAGACAAAACCAGTATCATTTGATTATGTGGGATTACATAAATAACATTCATTAATTCATTATTATTATTATTATGTAACCACCATTACACAAATAATAGAAAATTTTAATGTTAAGTATGGATATTTTAGCATTATTGTGTGTATTTTGACTTTGACTATTGTAATAAGATTCATTTCGATTTAGATAAGATGGTCACTATTAGGTGGGATTTTTTCTTAATGAGATCTATATTTCTGTTTATGATTTTGACTTTTTATATGTAAATTGTTAAATAGTTTTGTATCTTGCGCCAGTAAGTATGTAAATAATAACAATAATATAAATTTTATGCTCTGTAGCAACAACAGCCTATTCTGTAAAGTTGTTCAGTAGTTCTCAATATATCAAATGAAATTAAACATAGTATTTTTATCCCCCCCCCATCACCCATATACACAATGTTAATGAGACTAGCACACGCTTCAAAGCAAACACTTTCCAAAAAGGATAAGAAATAGGGAATAGTAGAGAGGATATCACCTAAGTGAAAGAATGGAAATGAAAGAAGGGATATCAGGGAAAATATATAGATATTATGTGAAGAATAGGAATGTGGAGAAACCTAAGTATTATATTGCGAAGAGACACAATGCAAGACTATTACTTGGTAATTATTTGAGTACAATAAAGGTGTTTGGACAAAAATACCTCCGACCAATCGGGTATTAGGAAACTTTTCAAAGCTATAAGGGCACCCCCGCGGGTATGTGCAAATATGCACCGCTAAAAAAAAAAAAAAAAAAAAAAAGACTTGTAATCCAGCTTCAAATTTGATTTTTTTTCTTTAATTGACGCCATCCATCGGTGAGATGCTACCGCTAGAGAGTTATGGGGTCTTTTGACTGGCCAGATGGTACTACATGTCATCCTTCTCTCTGGTTACGGTTCATTTTTCCTTTGCCTATAAATATTCACATGGAATAGTCTGGCCTATTTTCTACATATTCTCCTCTGTCCTCATACACCTGTCACGGACAAATATATTGTTTTAAACAAAGGCTAAGCAGTAAAGTAAATGCGCAGAAAGTAGAGCGGATGTTGCCGAGCTATCACCTTGCCTCCCTGATCCATGGCTTCTGGGAAGCAGTTTAAGCCACTTTCATTTTTGCTTTATTTTTGATGATCCAAGCACACCTGTACTGAATCCGTCTCCATGTCAACAGGTACACCGGGGAGAGGGGACACAGAGTGAGAACCAGTATGGTGTGGTTATGTCACCTGCTACCCATAGGCGAGACAAGCCTGACCCCACCCCCAGCAATGTACGGGAAACAAGAACACACATACTGTGCGAAAAAAAGCAGTTGAGTTCGAGTCGTACTCGTAAGTTGGCAACCTTGACTAGGCCCACCGGCCATGGCGGACGTCCATACGCCAGTAAGACCACACGGCGTCGAATAGTTTCTTTTAATTTAAATGTCTCCTCGTCCGCTCTCCCCGGGTATTGTACTAGTAAATTCCATTGTAATTGACTATCAAAATCATATAAGAGCCACAGAGAAACTTATTAATCTTCTGTTATGCACCCTCAAGATTTAAAGTTCTAATTCACTCGCTTTGAAGAAGATTTCTGCTCATTTTAATTGTAAAAGTTAGCTTAGACAATAAATTCTGTTACGATTCAATAATCGTCTAATTCACTGCCTCCTATCCTGTATTCTTGACTATTACCCCACGCCCTTATGACAAATTTGGTAGCAGCAGCGGGATAAAGAGGATTAAAAAAAAGTGTGATAATGAGCAAAAGATCGAGTGCAGCAGGTACCAAAATAATTGACTTTAGACGTGAAGATGATATGAAGATGAAACACGAGAAGCAATAAATAGATATTTCAGGAGAAGCAGAAAGGAAAAACACTGGAGAAAAAGAAGTTGAAGAACAGAACTAAAGAAGATTAAAGACAAGAAGAATCTCCTGACGTTGATGTGGAGAATAGTAGCAGTCGGGAGGAGTTTTGTGAATCAGTCACCCACTGAGGACCTGCAGGGGGAAGACCTTACCGGCTTTCCGTCGAGACGAGAAGGTCGAAACAAACAGCGGCCAAGGGAGGAAACTGTATGGAAACACACCCGTCCTCGAAAGGAAGACACGGCAATGTTCCTGTTGGAAGAGAAGACGGTACACCCTCATGTACGCCTAAAATCGCCGTTTTGGTCAGTTTCCCGTTGCGGGAGCAACAGCATCGAAACCTGCAGTCTGAAATGGCGACCCAGGACCCTACTATGGACCCTGTTAATGGAAGCAGTGGGAGTGTGTCTAATTACCCTAACCATAGAGGATTTCGTCGTCGAAGCAGCAGCAGCGGCCGCATTGATAGAAATGGCGCGCCCACAAAGGCCAAAGACAAGCCCGAAAATTGGAAGAGGTCCCAGACAGCAACTGTAGGACGAGGGATCAAGGCAACCCACCACAATCAACCCACCCATAAGTTAAGTAACATGGGACAAAATCGGTAGTTTTATGATTAACTAATATGTTTTGAGATTTTGTTAAAAGTTTGTAGAGTAGCGAACCTATCATTCTGTTTTCTTTGCGTAATGTTAAAGTTAAGTGAAAGAACACTAGTTTTAATCGCAGAAAGTAACTACTCGAGTAAGATGTTTTCAGTGTTAAAGCTTCGAGTAAAGATTAACTTTTCTTTTCACAAAACAAGAAAATCAAATTGATTTTGTTGCTGTGTGGTTATATGAGATATGGTTCTTTATGCTGTATGAACTATAAGTTTTCATTACATTGTTTCTTTGGTTTGCAGAATTTTGTTTTTTGAGACCTTCGTTGTCAAACATGTTAAATGGGTTTCTTGGAGAAGAAGTAAAGTCACATGTTCAGATAATTCTGTGTTAACAATAATAAGTTGTTTAATTGAGAGAAGAAATGTAGAAAGTTTGTAAATTCAGTGTTAAGACGTAATTTATGATGTTCCTTTTGAATATGTACTTAGTAAAATTATGAAGAAAGAAATGTAAATTAGTAACATTGGTAATTTGGGAAATTTGTGTCAATATTTGTTCCTACGCCATACTCCGTATTGTCGATCAGTAGCCTACTTAGATCATTATGAGATGTTTGAAAAGAAGGTTAAGTTATTTTTTGTCAGTTTTAATCTGAGATCACCCTAATTAATGAAGGTAAGTTTGTTAGCGTAATAACAGAATTAAGTTCAGTTGCCAAAAGTTGTTAAGTAATTAGTGATGTCATGCAGAAGATTTTAAAAATCTTGCATTTAGTTTCTTTTAGTTGCAGTGTGTCATAAGTGATTTGTTTACCAATGTTCGGTCTTATTGATGACACAGAGCACTGTCAACAAATTATTTTGAGAAAATGATGTCAGATGATTTAGCAGGGAGCATGAATGTGTTGAATGGCCGACCATGAGCGAAAATGGATGAAGCAAATGTGATGATATGTGAATTCCCTGAGCAAGCATTATGATGTTACAGTCACTGTTAAAGAGCACGTCTTGAATAAGTTTTTTTTTTTATTTTGTGTGTTGAGAAGAAATCTAAAATTTTGACATGTAACTTCTTTGAGTAAAGATCAGAATTAAATCTTTGTTTTCTAACTCTGTGTAGGGTTGTGTGTTTTGAGAAAATCATGAGCAGTGAACAAAAATTGATTGTTTTTATATACTAATTGGCAACATGATATAGAGAAGAAAATTTGAATTCTTATGTGTTTGTCAGTTTCATGTAACTAGCGAGAACAAATAAGTAATGTGAAAAATTTGAGAAAAGGCGAACAAGTTGCCGTAGATTTTCGTTTGTTTGTCAAGGAATAAAATAAATGAGAGGAATGATTGTAAAACCAGATATTTGTGACACGGTAATTTTACCAGTAGTGTTAAAAGATTTGATAGGCTAACATGTGACCCAGGCAAACTAGACACCATGTCAGCATAAGCCTTGACAGGCGCCCTGTGTGTTGAAGAATAGCTTAGTCAAGCAATAAACTCTGATTCATGAAATGAGTTCTTAAGCTATTTACTTAATTTTGTGTATTGAGGGAATCATATTAACAAAACAAACTTTGGGTTAGAAGGTAATAATGAGTAGCAATACCATTGCCTCCAATAGTTAGTTAAAGTCTGATAAGAAAAAGTTATGTTTTCTGTCAGGTTGTGTTAAAGAAAAAAAGGATATGTTTTTGGTGTCAAAGTATAACGTAAAAGGTGGATTTTATTGTAATTAAGTGATTTGGTGAATACATGAAATAAAGCCTAGTATTATAATGGCTTTGTGTATGTTTAAAGACCAATAAGAGGCTAGTTAATTGCCCTTCAGAATTATGTAAGTCTCAGTGACTTGTCTTAAAGATCAAACGAGACCCTTTGCTATGTGCGTGTAGTTTCTGTTTTGTTTTCTTTTTCTGTTTGTGTAGTCTGTTTGTGCCGTAATGCCTGTTTTGTTTATAAATTGAGGATGGAATTTTAAGATGTTGAGCTCAGTTTCTTTGTTCGGTTTCCGTGTTTTTTGCATGCCATGTTTTTTTGTTTATTTTTATTTTTTTGATGTTCTTAGCTTTACGTTCTTTTCTCGCTAAGAAATGCAAGAGAGATGTGAGGTAGAAAGATTTTGGTGATTGTTGGAGAGTTTGGGTCACCAAATTCGACCCATGTGAGTCCCTGTGTGTAAATGTTTGCGTTGCATATGTGCGCGTGAATGTATGAGACACGCAGGAGCAGCGTGAATATGTTCGCAGGAAAAAAAATGTGGAGATGGTCGAGTGAGAATTTATTTCTTTGTGTCTGATGGTGTCAGAACTCTTGAGATAGTTCAGTGGAAAATATGAGAGAGAATTGTTTTTTAGCTAATAATTGTTTCTTAGGGGTAGGGAAGTAAGAGAGTTTTTCTTTAAAGTTTATTTTCTTTTTCTTTGGAAATTGATTGAAGAGATTTTTTTTATATATGATCTCAGTGACAGGTTATGAAGAGTTTGTCATGTTCTGAATAAAGTTTAACGTAATTTCTGAACAGTTTTGACTTTAGATAAATTCTATGGCATTCAGTTTTAACGTAAATTTACGTTTTCCACCTGGCATGTTTTTTTTTTTTTTTTTTTTGTGATTTGAGATTTAACGTAGATCTGATCGGAATGATTCTCCATGTTCGTAATTGCACTAGGAAGTTTCGGTTTCAAATTAGTTCTCTGTGATGTGTTGTTGCACTCCACTAGAGAGATTAGTTCACCAAACGTTTAACTGGGCTCCACAAGGCACTAGAAGAATTGGAAGACCCAGGCCTATATGGTTTAGGGCTATAAAGTGCGAAGTAGGAGATGATGATATGATGATAACGCAAGAGCGTTTGATTGCATAATGTAGGTCAGCTTGGATGAATAAGTGTCCTAGTATGATTGTTGTTTGTTTGGCAGAGTTTGAGTTCGGCTTAGTTTGAGTACAAGCAAAAGAGATAGGACTACCCAAAGTGAGAGTACCGGTGTTGTGAAAGCACTGTATGCAGGTTGTGTGTCTGTTGTGAAACTTCTGTCAGAAAGCTTGTTTTCGGTTGTGATGCGAGCGATGTGTCAGCAGTTTGCCCAGATTGGAATTTGAACGACTAGGCATGGAGAGTTTGAAAACATAGCCCTGATGATGATGTCACCATGAGGCCGCGCTTAGGGAAAGCATGTCACAGAGAGAGAGAGAGAGAGAGAGAGAGAGAGAGAGAGAGAGAGAGAGAGAGAGAGAGAGAGAGAGATCGACTTTCTGCACTTGGGTGTCGAGATACCCTTAGATTTTTTGATGTCCCTTGTTATGAATTGGCAAGTACTGATTGAAACTTGGGAATTTGGACATTCCTGTTGTGGATGTTGAAGAATTGTTTTCTTTTTTCACCGTCTGGTTGGACTGGTGTTCTGTTTTGATGCTTTTTTATGCCCTACTTGACCCTGGTGGAGGGAAAGAAAGGAGGCCAGATTCCTATGCTGGCTAACTTTCTTAGGAGAAGTTGCTTTGTTGCCCTCAAGCAATATGCTCTGAGGAAGACCGCCGCCAGAGTTCGTGCAATGAACGCAGAAGTGTTAGGAACACTCCAGCAGTGGTGGTGGTTCCGGGGATCCCAGACATGTCTTTCTTAATGCAGAGTATAGGCATAGCTCAAATGAGTAGTTTGACTATGATACCTTTTGTAAGTATGATACAGTTAGTTAACTGTTGATGGTGATGTGCATTAATTAATTTTTTATACAGATGCTTAAAGATATTGGATAATGGTTTATTGTGTTTTAATATATTGGATAATGTTTTATCATGTTTTAAAGATATCACAGGATGATCTTTTCTTGTGGATTCTTTACATATTATGGCCATATTTAATAGCTATTATTGTCACTATTTTATAATAACTGTAGTGGATCCATGTATACCAAGGAGATACGAAAGTATCTATGGAGAGTGAATATTAAGGATATATGCACATGTGTTGGTTTTCTGAAGAATTTTTTTTTTTTTTTTTTTTTTTTGAAACTTTTCTTTCAGGCAATTTGAGAGTTTTTTTGCTAGCAACTATGGTTTTTGGTTGGGAACATAATGAATGTATGATATATTGTTTCTAACAGAACTATATCTTAGATCTCTTTCTGACTGAGAGTCCAATGAATGGGCCAGAGTGTAGGCTTGAAATATATAAAAAAAGTTAAGTATTTTTAAACACAAAGGCTACTTTCTGTTGTATAAATTGTAACTTTGCAGTCACAGTCTTCTAATATATGTTTTCTTAATAAGATATGTAGCATCTATAAATGTTCATATATAAAGTATGTATATCATGAATACAGGCATGTGTAGTGTCAATTGATGATTAATCCTCTTTTTGAATTGTTTCTTAGCATATGTTCACTGATAATAAATATTTTTAATGATTTTGAGAAGTGAATTTGATTTTTTTTTTCGTTAATTGTTCACCAGTTTCCATTTGCTGTGAAATGTGTTGATTATTTCATATGAATCTTTAATGTAAGTTTTGTTAACCTTTGTTGGAGGTGAACAAGGCTTCCCAAGGATCATGGAGACTTTGTTTTGAGTAGAGTAATTTTCAGTGGGGTCTTGTTTTGATAATTGATCTTGAAAGTTAATGGCCCTTGCTTTGTTTTAAAGTAATTTTAAGTTCTGGAAGGCTCGGGAGAGCCTCGAGTCAGGTGGAGGGGAGTTTGTCACGGACAAATATAGTGTTTTAAACAAA
>NC_090757.1:67142334-67157334 GCF_036898095.1 Palaemon carinicauda
CTGACGCAAAATTAGTTTTCTTAAGCATGAATTATTGAATAAGAATATAAACTCTCGCTTCTTCAATAAAACAATAAGAGTTGACAGAAATATTTGGTTTCCATCAATAATGAACGGCAAATGAGAAAAATGAAAATAATTGCACACGCGTACATAGACAGTTTTCCTTGATATTGAAAACTTTACTGACTATATTGTCTTTGAATTCTTCTTTCCTAATAAAAGAAACCATGCTGTATATTTCATCTATAAAGTTAGTGAAAATTACAGTTCAATTCAATTTTTCTGTCAAATGCTCTCCAAGTACCGAAGATTTACTTTTCGATAAAAAAATATGTGGATGTCTTATGAAGGAAAACTATTCAAATTCTTTTAATGAGCCAGAATTGCACTCACTAGCAGGGGTGCCATTTTAGCTCGGAAAAGTTTCCTATAAGCTGATCAGTTGGAAGTATTTTGTCGGAATAACATCATTGTTTTCAAATAATTACCAAGTAATGGGAATCGAAACCTATTCACTAACCTGAATATCTCTATGTGAAGGGATAAACAGATTATAAAGTATTGTGATAGTAAGTTTAAATTTAATAACATCCCCCGGAGTCAACGACAGGAGATTGTTTTCGGTAGCAGGCTGCATAATTTTGCAACTTTCCCCATATTTTAATAAAATGTGATAAATTACACCAAGAACAAGACGAAATCAGGTTATTATAAACTTCCTATGAATACCAGAATCTACTAAAAACATGGAAATAATAAAACTCGATTTTGGTGAAAACTTGATTGAGATAAAACGAACAGCTTACCATCACATTACTTTATATCTTTATTCGTTAACATTATATATTGATGAATCATATATTTGATGAAGAAATTTGAGTTGGCAAATAATTTTCTATTCACGTTACTTGGTACTTATTTGAAAACCATGATGCTATTCAGACACAATACTTCCACCCTATCTGCTTGTAGAAAAATTTCCGATCTAAAAGGGCACCCCTGCGAGTGAGTGCAAATCTGCCTCATTAAAAAAATTAGTAAACTTCATTTTGCATCACAAACTCTGAAGTTTGTGATGCCCAGATCAATATATATTGTAATCATTTATATATATATATATATATATATATATATATATATATATATATATATATATATATATATATATATATATATATATATATATATATATATATGTTTATATATATATATATATATATATATATATATATATATATATATATATATATATATATATATATATATATATATATATATACATATATATATATATATATATATATATATATATATATATATATATATATATATATATATATATATATATATATATATATATATATATATATATATATCACAAGCACACGTGATTTTAATTAATGTAAATATCACCCTCGAAATGCATTTAATACCGAATTCTATCTTGGGAATACATATCCACTTGGAATTCATTTTATGGTAACAGCTTCTGGCCGGGTGGTGATTCGAACCACCACCTCTATGGCTAGAAATCATGCTGGCAGGGACCCTACCGACTCAGCTATCAAGAGAGACTCATGATAGCTGAGTCGGTAGGGTCCCTGACAGCATGGTTTCTAGCCGTACAGGTGGTGGTTCGAATCACCACCCGGCCAGAAGCTGTTACCATAAAATGAATTCCAAGTGGATATGTATTCCCAAGATAGAATTCGGTATTAAATGCCTTTTGTGGGTGATATATATATATATATATATATATATATATATATATATATATATATATATATATATATATATATATATATATATATATATATATATATATATATATATATATATATATATATATATATATATATATATATATATATATATATATATATATATATATATATATATATAACATAACGTATATTAACAAAAATTCAGATTTCTAAAACTGAGTAAATTAAAAATGACCAAACCAACTAAGCTTTTTATAATCCTCCCCCCT
The DNA here is from genome assembly GCF_036898095.1 of Palaemon carinicauda. NCBI lineage: Eukaryota > Metazoa > Arthropoda > Malacostraca > Decapoda > Palaemonidae > Palaemon > Palaemon carinicauda. The sequence goes on from NC_090757.1 coordinate 67,144,331, forward strand.
ATATAATAAAGAACAAGTGTATGGCTATATGTATGAATATATTTTTTTCCTGTTACGCTTAACGGCATTGCCAAACACATGACTGCTTGGTCTCCCCCCGTCCGTCGGGTAGGGGGAGAGGAAGTAATCTTACCCGGGATCTAGATCTTGGTGTACCTCGAGAGGTACACTAGGAAACCCCACACTCTCACAAATTGCCGAACCAGCGGTTTTTAGTAAGGAAAGGGAGAGACGGCAAGAAGCATTGAATGTGCGCGTGTGTGTGTGTGTATGTGCGTGTGCGTGTGTGTGCATGCGCGCAAGCACGCATATATATCTTGTAAGGACAGTGAGACAAGCGTCACCAAGATCAACTGATACTTTATTTGAAAGTGCACGGAAATACATTACAAGGTGCGGTCGGAAACGTAGGATGACGTGTTGGCGGCAAGTCAGATTGAAGTGCCCGCCAAAATATGTGTTTTCTTACACTTACAAATATATGAATTATAGGTTAACAAAAACATGTTATGAAACGATACATATATCAAAATGTAGCTCTGGTAGAGCGGAATATATATACATAGGACACCACAGTGTGGCGAAGAGAGAATTTAAATAAATAAGTAGTTTGTCAATTTTCTGGACGACGAAGGGATCGGTGTCCTTACAATCTCAATAATTAGAATTAATTTTGACGGGTTGCGTAAGACTAGTATATAATACTATGCAATTAGTGCTAAAAAAGTTAAAATATCTAAACATTTAAATACATTTGATTGTACAGTAAAACCTAGAGAAGTTGCCTATTATATAATATACAATATCTCTAGAATGAAAAACAAATTGATGAATTGTAACATTGAAAAATAGCCATCAAAGAATAACCAACCACTGTATACGTCCAAACTTAAACCCCCCCCCTTCCCCCTGGCAAGGAAACGACACGTAAACACACGCACATCTCTTTAAACATTCCTCCTAAAGACCACTCTCATGAAAACCCTCTTTTCCTTTTCCACTGCTCGTGATGAGAAGATTGGAATGGTGCTGACCTGTTACTTTTTCCAGGATTATGAGGAAAGTTCTGGAAACTAGGTGTTATGGTTCCATTTAAACTCGCTTGTACGGGTCGTAGACCAGGCTGAACATTTCCTCTTTAAGCCTTGGGGTGAAAGGGAAGCGTGATGACTCTATATGAGTAAGATTGATGTAAGAAAGTTTATGAAATTGATAGTTCATGAATATATGATGTTGCAGGAGAGGAAAATGGAGGGATGTGTTTTCTTCTAGAAAAAGGGATGGCTAGAATACAACATTTTTTAAAAAGCCGAATGTTTTGGGAAAAAAAAGTGAATAATGGGGGCCTCCACGACAACTCTCTGAATAAAATGGAGTAAAGTATTATTATTATTATTAATATTATTATTATTATTATTATTATTATTATTATTATCATTATTATTATTATTATTATTATTATTATTATTATTATTATTATTATCATTATTATTATTATTATTATTATTATTATTATTATTATTATTATTATTATTTTCATTTTTATTTTTATGCTTATTTTTATTATTTGCTAATCTACAGCCCTATTTTGAAAAGTAGGATGCTATAATCCCAAGGGTTCCAACATGGAAAACTATCCCCGTGAGGAAAGGAAATAAGGAAATAAATAAACTGCAAGAGAAGTTATGGAAAATAAAAATTAGAAATTTTAAGAACATTAATAACATTAATATAAAGCTTTCATGTGTAAACTATTAAAAGGGACTTCTAGTAGGGTAGAATGAGCTGTTTAATGAATATGCAACGAAACAAAAAATATTTATTTTGCAAAGTTGAAAAATAGAAATCAAAATTAATTAATATAATCTTCCGTCAAAAGCAGATTTCACAACCGTTTCCTCGAGAGATTCACTACAAATTTGAATATATTATTCTTCATTTTTCAGTCTTTAAGGGTAGAAGAATCTCTTTAGCTATGGAAAGCAGCTTTTCTAGAAGGACACTTTAATATCAAACCATTGTTCTCTAGTTCTCTAGTCATAGCCTCTGTAGTTTGGTCTTGTACTGTCTTGGGTTAGAGTTCTCTTGCTTAAGGGTGCACTCGAGCACACTTTTCTATCTCATTTCTCTTCGCCTTTATTTGTTGTTTACATATATGATATTTATTTTAATGTTGTTGCTGTTCTTAAAATGTTTTATTGTCATTGTTAATTACTACTCTAGTATATTATTTAATTACTTATTTCCTTACCTCACTCGGCTATTTTTGCCTGTTGGAGCCCTTGGGCCTATAGCATCATTCTTTTTCAAATAGTGTTGTAGCTTAGGTAGTAATGAGGATGAAAATACTAGTGAAGGAAATCTGTATTAAAGTCAAAAGCGAATACTTTCATCGCTAGAGCCCTGACTGTTTCATAATGTGTCATAATCGTTATAATCTCAGGATTTCATTCAAAGAATTAGAGATTAAAGCTAAAGTTACTGCTCCTAAATGCTTTCTATTTATTGAAATTATGCTAAAAAAAATAAAAATTACAGTACAGTATAATCTTTTTATTGAAAAATGATAAATTATCACCGTTTTCAAATTTGTATTATGAAAGGCAACAATTTAGATAGAAAATGTCTATCAAAAAAAAAAAAAAATGAAAATGGAAACTAAAAGTAAAGCTTGTAAATAATAGATCTATTGAATTTATAATCTATGAAAATGTATTGCTACAATGTCTGAGATTACTCATAATCCTTTTATATAAATGAATGATAACGTAATACGGGTTTCAAGTCTGCATATTTGATAAAATGTTTATGAAAACAATAAAGTATTTTAAATGTAACCTGAAAAATACATGGAACTGTTACATAAACTTGTAAATTTTATTCAAAACACATTGATTGTGGATATATCTGCCGGGGAATTATAATGACATTAAAACTATATGCAAAATATATATGATAGCATCAATGCATTAAGAGCATTAGTTGTTTTGCATGCAAAGCGAATTTAATGTGTTTATTGCAAAAGTGTTATCGAACAATAAATAAAGAAGTTACATTCTTTTCATGGACACCCTGGATAGGTACGGTGGGTCGTCCGCGACCCCGAGCGTCAAAAAAAAAAACAGGTTTTTCTCACGTGACTCACCCCCGTGACTGAATTTGTGGGTGATCGACCTGCAGTAGGTGTCTCGCCTACACGCTCTATTAGTGTCCAGATGTGCATTGCTGTAGCTGTACTCCTTCCCCGATTTCTGAGACGTGTCGGGGTCGAGCGCGACCGAGTTTACCCTTTTAAGGTAATTTGCATAATTATCAAAGTTATTACGTATTATGAAATTGTCGTAGAATGGTGCAACTTGTATAGGTTATCAGTTGTGGAAAGTCTTGGTGGATTGTTTGGCTACCATGTGCATGATTTTTTTTTTAGTTAAAATGTCGTTCATCACCACGAGGACCATTTTACCTCGAGTGCCCCTTTTTCATTTTATATCATTTTTTTGCCAAGTCATTTTTCCGTAAGATATTGCCGAATAGTGTCGTAAAACTTTTGCTTTTTTAGTGTTGGAAAGTGTGTCTAGATGATCTGGCTACCCATACGTGACTTTGTTTTTGTTAGATACGACGTAGTTATTAGTATATTGGGTATTTAACTGCGGTTGCCAATTTCTGTTTTTTTCCAATATTTGTAAAAATTTACTACGTAGTAAGGAATTGCCGTATATTATTGATTTTTTTCATGTTTATGTGTTAGAAAGTGTGCCTTGATGGTTGGGCTAACACGTGCATGTCTTTTTTTTCTGAGATGCCGTATATTAGAATGTTGGGCATTTTACCGCGAGTGCCCCTTTTTAATTTTTTTTCATTCTTTTGCCAAGTCATTTTTCCGTAAGATATTGCCAAATAGTGTCGTAAAACTTTTGCTTTTTTAGTGTTGGAAAGTATGTGTAGATGATCTGGCTACCCATGCGTGACTTTGTTTTTTTCAGATACGACGTAGTTATTGGTATATTGGGTATTTAACTGCGGTTGCCAATTTCTGTTTTTTTTCAATATTTGTAAAAATTTTCTACGTAGTAAGGAATTGCCGTATATTATTGATTTTTTTTTTCATGTTTATGTGTTAGAAAGTGTGCCTTGATGGTTGGGCTAACACATGCATGTCTTTTTTTTTTTTATCTGAGATGCCGTATATTAGAATGTTGGGCATTTTTCCGCGAGTGCCCCTTTTTATTTGTTTTGCATTTCTTTGCTTAGTCATGTTACCGTAAGGAATTGGCAAGTAGTGTCGCAAAACTTATATTTTTATAGTGTTGGAAAGTGTTTCTAGATGATCAGGCTACTCATGCCTATTTTTTTTTAGCCAGATATAGCGTATATATAGGTATGTGTTCGATTTTCCTGTGATTGCCATTTTTTCGTTTTTTTCCATTTCTTTCAAAATTACTACGTACTAAGGAACTATCACAGAGTAATGATTCATTTAGATGTTTATTTGTCGGAAAATGTGCCTTGATGGTTTGCCTAGCACGTGACTGAATTTTTTTTTCTGAAATGCCGTATATTAGAATGTTAGCCATTTTTCCGCGAGTTCCCCTTTTTATTTGTTTTGCATTTTTTTGTTTAGTCATGTTACCGTAAGGAATTGGCAAGTAGTGTCGCAAAACTTATATTTCTATAGTGTTGGAAAGTGTTTCTAGATGATCTGGCTACCCATGCCTATCTTTTTTTTAGCCAGATATGGCGTATATATAGGTATGTGTTCGATTTTCCTGTGATTGCCATTTTTTCGTTTTTTCCCATTTCTTTCAAAATTACTACGTACTAAGGAACTATCACAGAGTAATGATTCATTTAGATGTTTATTTGTCGGAAAATGTGCCTTGATGGTTTGCCTAGTACGTGGCTGAAATTTTTATTTTTCTGAAATGCCGTATATTAGAATGTTGGCCATTTTTCCGCGATTGCCACTTTTTATTTGTTTTGCATTCTTTTGGTTAGTCATGTTACCGTAAGGAATTGGCAAGTAGTGTCGCAAAACTTGTATTTTTATAGTGTTGGAAAGTGTTTCTAGATGATCTGGCTACCCATGCCTATCTTTATTTTTAGCCATATATGGCGTATATATAGGTATGTGTTAGATTTTCCTGCGATTGCCACTTTTTCGTTTTTTCCCATTTCTTTCAAAATTACTACGTACTAAGGAACTATAACAGAGTAATGATTCCTCTAGATGTTTATTTGTCGGAAAATTTTGTTTACTTCTTTTTTGATTGAATATCATCAAATTTTTTTAGCCAAAATATTATATTGTTTTACATTTTTTTTTTCGATTTTATTTCCCTTCAAAAAACATTGTTTGGGTCAGAATTTTAATTTTACAGTCGTAAAATAATCGACAATTATCCAGCAACCCACCATACAATTTTTATGCATATCCAAGAATAATTAGATTAGTAAATAACACCTTGAAATTGACATACCCTTCCTACATTTCAAGTGGCAGATTAGGTAGTCTGAGTCAGTGTGGTTGGCGGCCATTTTGTGGACATATCCGAAGCGTAAGTTGCCCTATCTATATATATTCTAGTTCCCTATGGAATTTGTGATATTTTGGTATATTTTTACCTGCATAAATATTATATTATATATTAAATATATGTATTTTTTTACGAAATTTCTAAGTACTCAAAAAATTACCTCTAGATATGGCCCCTGATATAAATGTAATTTACAAAATAATGAAGATTTTTTTTACATATTTCTATTCTAGGATAACATATGTTTATTCCCTAAAAAAATTAGCCACTTCCTATTTCATTTGGGTACCCAAAAAAATTCATGAAATTTGGACAAATTTTTTTGGCCAAAAAAAGTTACCTTTTTTTTCTCATTTCAGATCTTCACCTACATGGGTCTGACTTCATCCAAAATACATCAAGATGTGTCCTAAACATTCAAGAATCAATTCCTAAAAGGATTTGTGTATATATGTATAAACTTTTTTTTATGAATTTTTATGTAAGGTCTTTTTTTTCTACTTAATTTTTTAAAATATTTATAATAAATAGTTTTTCTGCAGATGAGTAGTATTTCTCTTTACAGTTGTTTTAAGCTTTCATTGAAGTTTTTTTTTGGCTAAAGAAAAAAGGAGGTTACTGCAAAAACTGATTTTTCAAGAATTTTTTGTGGCGTCGGGGTCACGCGCGTCCGAGTATACCCTTAAAGGGGTGTCAGAGGAGCGTACCTATCCAGGGTTAAATATGGCGCCCTGATCTAGAGAGGCGAACTGTAGGCGGGTCATCTGGCAGAAGATAAGCAGGTTTTAGACGATCAATGGAGCCCCAGTCTTCTTTGCCCCGAATGTTTAGGAGGAATGCTTTCGGACTGCGTCAGATCACAAGGAAAGGGCCCGTGTAAGGGGGCGTTAGTGGTGGCTTGCTGGTGTCGTAGCGCAGGAAGACGTGCGTTGCAGAGTGCAAGTCCGTTGGTATGTGATACTTCGCTGGGGGTTTGTAAGTCTGGCGCCACGGAGTAAATTTTCCCACGGCGTGACGTATGCGCTGGAGATCGTTGGAGGAGGTTGTAGAAGGAAAAAATTCGGCAGGGACGACCAACGGGTCGCCATACACCATTTCGGTTGCCGAGACGTCGAGGGCGTCTTTAGCCCTGGACAGATAGCGTGGCCAAACCCGCCCGTAACAGGTAGAGTGGTGTCATATGTGTTACACTCCCTTTCGGGGGGGTTAACGGAAGGATACCAATTGGTGTAGGAGAAAAAAAAACTTTGAATATAAAATAACACTGTACTTACATAAATACGAAAATAAGTATAAAAATACAATTTTTCCTAAATAACTTGCACTGGACACTTTAAAATAAAACAATGAACAAAAAACCACTTGGGTGCTGCAACTAGAGTCCTGTGTGCACAACTTGACGTAAAAAAATCGCCGATATCAGCAAAACTGCCAGATCTGTAAAGAAAAGAAAAAGCGGTTAATTTTTGTATACGCAAAATCACTACAAAATATTTGTGTGAAAGGAATGCTATATTTATAGTGGTAATACTTATTATATTTGGATAAATTTTTCCAAAAGTCATCTACAATGATCCCAGATGATGGCAAAACCTTAGGAATTATATATAGTTAATATAAACTGGGCAAAAACTTAGTTCAAATGTAACACGTACCGTGCGCCATTGACGTAAAAGAAAGGCATATCTAGAAAGAGTACTAATAATTGATGTATATGCAATAAAATGGTAAATAAATAATCTATGATGACCCTAGATGACAGCAAAAAGTTTAAAAATTGTTTTTAGTAAGTATAAACGGGTAAGAAAAATAATTTGTGAAACTTACTACTTGAGTTGGCACTGGTCGCAGGTGTAGTTGACATGGGAGTTACAAACAGGCTTATGGCACTTGCCACACAAAAGCTTGGTCCTGACATTAGAAGAAGAAGGGCAGAGAGGGCATCTGTTGCGCTTCTCACTTCGTTTTGGAGTGTCTAGACTCTCGTCTTCGGGCTCTTGTACCGCAAAAACAGAGCAAATGAGGTAAGTCAAGTCCCTTGGGAGGTACCTCTTGTTTGCGAGTCTTGAAAGTGCTGCATCACGTGCGAGTTCCATGGCCAATTCCGCAGAAAATTGCCTCTTGTTATACAAGGTGTTGTCAGGCAAATTTTGGTGGATAAAAAAGGAATTATTCACAACAAGATTGATAATCCCATAGAAGACACATACGGGCCACCTCCGGGTCTTCCTGCTGCAGGTCAGGGCAGAACATATCTGATCGAACGTGTCAACTCCTCCCTTTGTGGCATTATAAAACATATGCATGTGACTTTTATGATCCTCAATAACTGTGGGATTGTGATGACCTGTGGAAAGAATCTGGATCCTTTTCGTCGGCTTGACATGTTGGCACAAAACGGTGACCTTGTCCTTGTAAATATACGTGGCAACAGATTCGCCTAATTCCATGGGCGTTGACAGCAACACAGTAGGCAGGTACGGTTTTGGACGAATAGTACCAACTAAATGCATCCCACGTTCACGGAGAGCCTTGGCTAGTGGCAGGGAAGTAAACCAGTTGTCCGTCGTAACAATACGGCCAGCCTTCCTGAAGGGTCGGGTTAGCTCCAACGTGAAGTATTCTCCCAAGGGCGTACTTGTATTGGTAGTTCCCTTGCCCAGGTAGGGAATGGCTTTGCACATGTAGAACGTGTCTGCATCACATGCCATAACTAACTTGATGCCATACCTAAGAGAAAAGAAAACAAAATAAAAGAAACAATAAATATAAAGAAAACCAAATAAAAGAAACAATAAATATAAAGAAAACAAAATAAAAGAACCAATAAATATAAAGAAAACAAAATAAAAGAAACAATAAATATTAAGAAAACATAATAAAAGAAACAATAAATATAAAGAAAACAAAACTAGACCTATAAATTTTTTTGTAAAAATTGCATATATATCAAAAAAATTTAAAACATTGCATATATATCTATCTATCATATATATATATATATATATATATATATATATATATATATATATATATATATATATATATATATATATATATATATATATATATATATATATATATATATATATATATATATATATATATATATATATATATATATATATATAAATAAAACTTTTTACTTACTTTGCTGGTTTATTCGGGATGTACATCCTGAAACGGCACCGTCCCCTGAAGCCGAGGAGCTGCTCATCCACAGGGAGATGCCCACTGGGTTCATAGTTGGTAATGCAATTGGCAATGACCTGGTCCCACAAATTCCTTATGGGAGCAAATTTGTCATGTGTCACACGCTCCTCCCTCGTGGCAATGCTGTCAAAACGTAGGGCCCTCTGAATAAAGGCGAAGCGGCGCTCACTCATGATGCTCCGGTAGAAGGGACATCCTAGAGACTTAGAGAACATCTCTTCCGCTGTCAGATGATTGTCCTTCCGTGCCCCTGTCATGATGAGGATCCCAAGGAAAGCACGTAACTCCATGAGGGTCATATCCTTGAAGGTATGGTCGTTTTACCGCTTGTATTTGTTCCGTAGGGTTAGGATTTTGTCATTGGTGTGGATGACCACTTCTGCAAGCATTATATTTGTCAAAAATTTGTCAAACACTTCAGCAGGAGTCCTACACCCGAAGACAGCCATGGTAGGACCGGCACTGTCAAACTGGTCAATCTTCAAGATTGGTGGCATTGTTGGGTTTGGCTCTGAGTGCCACTTCGTGTTGTCCCTAGCCATGTAAGAGTTATCCGGACATCTCTTCAATGCCACACCTTCTGCAGGGCAAAGAGGTCCTCTCCTCCTTTTCCTACTCCTCATCTCCACGGGACTAAGATGAGGCACAGGAACCGCAGGATACGCTGAAGAAGGCCCAGGAGACGCTGAAGAAGGCCCAGGATACGCTGAAGAAGGCCCAGGATACGCTGAAGAAGGCCCAGGATACGCTGAAGAAGGGCCAGGAGACGCTGAAGAAGGCATAGGAGATTCTGCAGGAGTCACAGGAACAACGGAAACAAGACGAACTGCGTGCGAGATAGCAAAATCATGTCTCTCTTCATGCGCTGTTTCCGCTACTTCAGCAGCCAAAAGTTGATCCTCGTTTTCCTCACGCAGAAAGGTTTTATTGTCGACCAGGTCGTCTTGGATAGTGTCTTCTTCAAAGGTAAGGGTCAAAGGCTCTTCTTCATCACTACTGACGAAAAGGAGCTCCAAAAACTCCTCCTCCTTGAGATATTTCTTCGTCATGCTGAAAATCTGAAAACAGGAAAAAAAAAGAAAATTAGAAATTAGCCTCAAAATCACATTCTTGCTGCTTTCAAAACAAAATGGCGATTGGTACAAGTACCTACACCATTCACTGATATGTTCCGATAGACACAATTACATTATTTCACTAAATAATAATACAGTAATGTAAAATACAAAATGTTTGCGTATGCGTGACATACCCCTGTTACGGTAAAGTGGTTGCTAATATGCAACAATTCCAACTTTGGAGGCCGATATCTGACGAATGTGTCGGAGTAGAGAAGTGGCGAATGTTTCCTGCGATGAAGCTGGTGAGCAACTAACGGCTCCTGGGTAGACAGGCCAGAGCCTGCAAGGCGTCTATGCGCAGAAAAGAAAAAACGAGTTTTTGCGCCGCGTCCCGGCCAAATCCGACACCACGCTACCTATCCAAGGTTAGGAGTGGTCCTTAGTCCCAGGAGGACCCAGGGAAGCTGAGTAAACCAGTTGCAATCCTTGCAGCGGGACATCAAAGCTGCTTTAAAGGTGCGATGAAAACGAACAACCATTCCATTGGCAGCGGGGTTGTAGGCCATTGTCTGATGTAGGGGGATGCCCAGGAGATTCGCTAATGACGTCCACAATTGAGAGGTGAAAGTGGTTCCCCTGTCAGAAGTAATATGCTCAGGGATACCGAATCTTAAAATCCATCCAGAGAGTAAGGCAGATGTACATGAGGTGGACGTTGCAGTTTCCATGGGAATGGCTTCAGGCCAACGAGTGGAGCGGTCGATGACGGTAAACAGGTAATGATGTGATTGTGATGTGAGTAGGGGGACTACAACGTCGACGTGAATGTGTGCGAAACGACGCTGAGGTTGAGGAAAGGTGCCCACTCCTGAATCCGTGTGTCGATATACTTTTGATGTTTGGCAAGAAGTACAGGCGCGGACCCAATCCTTAGCATCCTTAGAAATGACGTGCCAAATGAACTTTGCCTTCAGCAGCTGTGCAGTAGAACGGTACGAGGGATGTGAAAGGCCGTGAATGAAATCAAACACCTGTCGGCGCATGGGAGCAGGAATCCAAGGTCGCGCTCTACCAGTACTGACGTCACAAAGGAGGGTGGTGTTGGAGTCTTCAAGGGGAAAGTCTTCCTAACGAAGGGACGTGCAGGATGTCCTACAAGCTTGATACTCTGGATCCTGTCGTTGGGCTTCAGCCAGGGCGTTGTAATCCAATCCCAGTTGAACGGCAGCCAACATGTTTCTTGACAGGGCATCGGCAACGGGATTCATTTTCCCAGGGACGTATTGGAGGGTGCAATTGTATTCAGCCACGGCAGAGAGATGTCGGGGTTGACAGGTCGAGTGAAGGCGTGCACCAGAGGCATATGGTCTGTGCGAATGACGAAGGGCGTACCTTCTAAGAAATGGCGAAAGTGACGGACAGCCAAGTGCACCGCCAGCAATTCTCGATCAAAGGTAAAATAACCCGATTCTGCCTTAGACAGTTTTCTGCTGAAGAGGGCCAATGGGCGGGGCGAGCCTTTGACCACCTGCTCGAGTACTGCACCAATAGCGACGTCGCTTGGCATCGGTGAAGAGAAGGAGAGGGGCGTGTGGGATAGGAAAAGTGAGAGCCGCAGCAGTTGATAGGGCCTTCTTTGCATTGCAGAAGGCTGCTTCTTGAAGGGGACCCCACTTCAGGTCCTTCGGCTTGCCCTTAAGGGAGGCGTAGAGGAGAGCAAGAATGGCGGCAATGGCTGGCAGAACACGGTGATAATAGTTGATCATGCCCAAGAATTCCTGCAGAGCTTTGACGGTCGAGGGCGTGGTGAAGTTCTGAACGGCTGCTACCTTCTCAGGGAGGGGGTGGACACCTTCAGGAGTGATGTGGTGCCCTAAGAACAATACTTCGTCGGCGCCAAAGGTACACTTGTCGTACCGGACTACAAGGCCGTTTTGTCGCAGGCGGTCGAGCACGATGCGCAGGTGACGGAGGTGTTCCTCTTTTGAGGAGGAGAACACAAGTATGTCATCCACATAACATACACAGAAAGGGAGGTCCCCTAAGATGCCATCCATGAGACGTTGAAACGTTGCCCCAGCATTACGAAGGCCAAAACAGGAGTAAATGAAGGTGTATTTACCAAACGGAGTGTTGATGGCAGTTGGGGATGTCTTCTGGGTTCATAGGCACCTGATAATACCCCTTCAGGAGGTCGAGCGTAGAGAAAACCTTCGCTTTGTGCAGGTAGGAGTTCACGTCAGTAATGTTTGGGAGGGGGTAGTGATCCGGTTCTGTTTGCTTGTTTAGGCGCCTGTAATCCCCGCATGGACGGAGGGAGCAGTCTTTCTTCAGAACGATGTGTAAGGGCGACGACCATGGGCTGGAGGCGTTTTGGCAAAGGCCCATTTTCTCCATTTCGGCGAACGTCTGTTTGGCGGCATCCAATTGTTCCGGTGCCAGACATCTTAATTTTGCGAAGACTGGGGGTCCTGTCATCTTGATATGGTGATAAATACCGTGCTTGGCAGGAACCGTGGGCGTTTGGCGAAGTTCTGGACGGAAAACTTCCGGGTACGACGTGAGGAGGTGGGCGTAGGCATTCGTGGGTGCGCTGATATGGAGTGCAAGGTTAGAGGGGGCGGGTTGAAGAGGTGTCGACAAGTACAAGTCTGTGTTGACCAATCGTCGGTGGGCGACATCGACCAGAAGGTGGAAATGAGAGAGGAAATCCGCACCGAGGATTGGCATTGTGACGACAGCAACGAGAAACTTCCAATTGAATTTACCGTTTCCGAACGATAATGTGAGGTTCTCGTAACCGTAGGTTGGTATCGCAGATCCGTTGGCAGCTACTAAGTGGACGTCGGCAGATGTATACAGACTACGTCGTGCCTTGAAGAGTTTCCTGGGCAAAAGAGAACGACAAGCACCCGTGTCTACCAAAAATCGCACGCCCATTCCTGCATCCTGTAAAAAGAAAAGATTAGAAACATGGGAGGCCACCGCCACAAGCGATGGCCTACTTACACGTTTTTTGGTTACTGACAATCCTTGGCACATTTCTTAGCGGTTGCCCCGAATCTGAAGTGGTAGTAGCAAAACTGCGGCGGATGGGAGGTAGTAAGTGGCTGTAGAAGTCGTTCGTTGGGGCGCGAGCGATTGGTGGGTGGTGGGCGGCTTTGTCGCCGCTTCGGCACGTCACGGGGTAGGC
>NC_090757.1:67162334-67182334 GCF_036898095.1 Palaemon carinicauda
AATAATTATTATATGGCAAGCTTTGACATCGAAAGCTTATATACAAATATCCCCATAAAAGAAGTTATTGAAATCGTAGCAAATAAAATGTACAAGGATAATAACAACTTTAGAAACTTGAGTAAATCTAAATTTATTGAAATATTAAACATTATTGTTCAAGATTATTTTTTATTTTTAACAAAGAGTATTACAAACAAAAAGATGGACTAGCTATGGGGAATCCTATTTCGGCAACTTTGGCCAATATTTTCTTATGTCTTCACGAGACTGAATGGTTGGAAAATTGTCCTTTAAGTTTTAAGACTGTGTTGTATAAAAGGTATGTGGATGAAACATTTATTATTTTTAAGCAAAAAAATTACACAATAAAATTTTTTAATTATTTGAATTCTCAACACCATGGAAGAAGAAAACGAAGGCAAAATGCCCTTTTTAGTACTAGTCACTAAAACTTCTGACCTTAAAATTGATATGGAAGTTTATAGGAAGCCCACTTTTACTGGTCTTGGTTTAGATTTTTTAAGTGAGTGTAATTTAAGATATAAAATTAACAGTATTAATACTCTCATTAATAGAGCATATAAGCTTTCATCAAATTACTTGAACTTTCATAAAGAAATCACATTCTTAAAGGAATTCTTCAAAAACAATGGTTACCAGGATAATTTATTTCACTAAAAAATAAAAAATTTTCCTAACAAAATCATAAATGTTGATAACCAGATTTGTGAAGTAAAAGACCAGATTATATATTTTCGATTTCCTTACAAATCGAACAAAATCAATACTATAATAGAAAGAAAAATTAAGTACATAACGAAACCTTACTTCAAAAATATAAATATTAGAATGGTATTTTTCAATAATTTTAAGATAGGTAATTTGCTCATGTCCAAGGAGTCGTTATCTAGCGAACTATGTTCTATGGTGGTTTATAAATTTGTGTCCGAAGTGTAGTTCGGAATATGTGGGTAGTTCGACAAAATTGTTGTCTACCAGAACCTTTGAACATAGGGGCATTAGTTCAAGGACCCTTCTACCGCTACGTAAGCCTTCTCATTTCTCTATAAGAGATCATTGCCATGGAATGTGTAACACCAATTTTAATCATCTTGATTTTAGTATTATATGTGAAGCTGGATTTGAGACCGAGCTAAGATTATTGGAAACATTTTACATAGAAAAACTTCAACCCAAACTAAACCGAGATAACTCTGTTTTCAGCAGAAAAGTGTTTTAAGTTATTTATTTATAATTTTAATTTATCTTATTTTTCCCATGTCTTTTACCAATGTTTTTTTATTGCTTGTATCAATGTATGTTTTTTTAACTTTACAGAACCTGATGATGGACGAATTGTCCGAAACGTTGTAATAAAGGTGATTGGATGAAGATGATGTTTCGATTTGTGCTTGCACTACAGTTCCTCATTAAACTGCGTTTTTCCTCGTTTGAGAATTACAGATCTACAATTTTAATAATAATAATAATAATAATAATAATAATAATAATAATAATAATAATAATAATAATAATAATAATAATAATAATAATGTTAATATCAATATTAATATTTATATTAATATTAATATCGATATCAATATCAATAATAATAATAATAATAATAATAATAATAATAATAATAATAATAATAATAATAATAATAATAATAATAATAATAAGAATATAATAAAAATAATACTAATATTATCATTAATAACAACAACACTAATAATAATAAAAATAATAAAAACAACAACAATAATAATAATAATAATAATAATAATAATAATAATAATAATAATAATAATAATAATAATAATCTTAATAATAATAATAATAATAATAATAATAATAATAATAATAATAATAATAATAATTATAATAATATTAAATAATATGAATATTATTATGAATATGAATATGAATAATATTAACTATAAAATTATTGATATCAATATTATTATTAACGATAATAATGTTAATATTAATAATAATGATAATATTACTAATGATATCATTGACAATAATGATCTTATTAATACTAATGATAATATTAATATTAATATTAATATAAATGATACTAATGTTAATATTAGTATTAATAATTTTATTAATATATATTATAATAATATTAATATAAATAATAATAATAATGATATTAATAATAATGATAATAATAATAATAATATTTATATAAATATCAATAATATTAATGATCATATTGATAATATTAATATTATAATTGATATTAATAATATTATTAATATAATACTAATAATAATATTAAAATTATCATTAATATTCATGATAAAAATAATAATAATAATGATAATAATAATAATAATAATAAAAATAATAATAATAATAATAATAATAATAATAATAATAATAATAATAATAATAATAATAATAATAATAATTATGAACATTAATTTTAGTATTGATAATAATATTAATATAAAAAATAATGATAATATCGATATTATTAAAAATATCCTTAATATTATTGTTAATATTATTATTAATATTGATATAAATATTAATAATATTATATTAATATTAATATCAATATTAATATTAATATCAATTTCAATATTGATACTAATACTAATATCAATAGTATTAATAATAATAATGATAATAATAATAATAATAATAATAATAATGATAATAATAAAATTAATAATAATAATAATAATAATAATAATAATAATAATAATAACAATAACAATATCAATAACAATAACAATAATAATATTAATATTAATCGTAATCTTAATCTTAATCGTTGATATGTGATCTCGATCTTGATCTTAATGTTAGTTTTAATGTATAATATGTAATATGTATTATGTGATGTGTGATATAATAATAATAATAATAATAATAATAATAATAATAATAATAATAGTAGTAGTATTATTAACAATAATAATAATAATAATAATAATAATAATAATAATAATAATAATAATAATGATAATAATAATAATAATAATATTCTTAATCTTATTTTTATTCCGGTTCTTGATCTTAATCTTAACCGTAATCTTGATATTGATATTGATATTGATATTGATATTGATATCAATATGATCAACCATATAAATATTAATAATAATAATAATAATGATAATGATAATAATAATAATAATAATAATAATAATAATAATAATAATAATATTATTATTATTAATGTTAATAACAATATTATTAATCATAATATTAATATTATCAATATTAATATTAATATTATTATTATTAATATTAATATTAATTATATTAATATTAATTATATTAATATTAATAATATTAATATTAATTATATTAATATCAATAATATTGATATTGATAATACTATTAATACTATTAATAATTATAATATTAATGTTAACGATATTATTATTCATGATATAAATAATATTAATATTAATATCCATAGTACTAATATTACTATTATTGATAATAATATTAATTGTAATAATATTATTAATATTCTTATTAGTATTATTTCTATTAATAATAATATTCATATTATAAATGTTAATAATATTAATATCAATATCAATATTATTATTAATAACTTCAATATTAATATTAATAAAAATTATGATATTAATAATAATAATAATAATGATAATAATAATAATGATAATAATAATAATAATATTATTATTATTATTATTATTAGTCTTAATAATATCAATAATATTGATATTTTTATTTATATTGATAGTATTAATAATATTAATAGTAATGATATTGTTACTAATTATATTAATATTAATATTATTATGAATAATATTAATATTAGTATTATTATGAATAATAATAATAACAATAATATTATCATTAATAATATCAATATTGTCACCCATCTGGCAGATTGGCATCCTAATTTTGTATATAGCTCTATTTTTTTTTTTGGGGGGGGGGGAATGTTCAGTTGATTCCTATACCTGTTTTCAAGATCCCTGGCTGTATCTTTAGTTATCCCACTTTCAGAGTGCTTTTGTTTTCCCCGCCTTCTTTAAGTTTTCTTCGGACCACCTATTTCATGCATAGTTAGTCTCACCTGGTCCTATACTGTGGTAAGTGTCCTATTGGAGTACCTGTCATCTTATTCCTTAGTTTTTGTAATGTATTAATGTTCTTTTGTATAAATCCTGAGCGAACCTTAGTGAAACTGATAACGTAACTTATATTTAAAATTTAGTATATTAAGATTTATTGATTTTGGTATTTGTACGGTGCAGGATTGTTTGAGTGTTTCCTGATTTATGCGGTAAGAAAGGGATTAACGTAATTATGTAAACTGTTTCAATATTAAGTATTAAAGTGTTAATTTTTCTTCTGTTTTGAAATTAAACCGTTCCTTACTCTTTTTATGTGACCTATGGAAGAACTTTTTATTCTCTGAGCCTTGGCTATAAAGCCGTTACATGAATTGGGGGCCTTTCCGGAAGCTATCTCGTTTACTGTATTGAGGATTCATTCAGTTAGACAATTGTCGCCGCAAATAGTGTTCAATATTTTTAGTTTCACTCAAGATCCATTGTAAATATTCTGAATACCTGTTAGGGTTCATGACATATATGTGAGCGCTGTGAAACCATTTTCGTATTATCATTTATAGACGGTTTGCTCTTTTGGGTAATGTTAACGCAGTAGTACATTTTTCATTTTGGCCCTCAC
Source organism: Palaemon carinicauda (assembly GCF_036898095.1). Lineage (NCBI taxonomy): Eukaryota > Metazoa > Arthropoda > Malacostraca > Decapoda > Palaemonidae > Palaemon > Palaemon carinicauda. Next base: position 67,167,036 of record NC_090757.1, read on the forward strand.
TGAGTCGACGACACCTCGATACTCACGACAGCTATCCGGAAGCTCTTATCCATACTTTGTCCTTATATAATTACAACTATGACTTGCGCCGTCATTTCCCCTGGGTTGGACGATACCAGGATCGCGTAGTTTACATGATAGGTGAGGAATCGTTTAAACCTTTTTTTACTTTATTTTTCCTCTGCTCCGACGTTCAAAGTTTGTAAGTTGTCATTCAACTTGTTTGGATTAAATAACGCTTGTTTAGGACCAACGTGTTATTTCCTTGGTTCCTTCATATCAGCTTGAATCATGAATGTAAAAATTGTTTTCACTCCCTTGTGTTCTTTATTACCTTTTGCTTTCGAATCGGGACTGTCCCTTTTCCCTAATAACCCTAACGTAATCTTATTACTTGTAATGTTTGTTGTTTAATTTTGTCGGGAACTATAAACTCGCTAACATGATAATTTTGTATTGTGGTTTGTAATGCATTTACTTGTATGGCAGCAGGAACATGTTAGTCTATTATAATTGTAAAACAGGAATTCAATTGTTTAATAAAGGAAGTTTTCTTTAACTTTAACCATGGCTCAATTTAACGTTCAGAAGTTTGCTGTGGATCCCTCTGCTGAGTTAGCTAGTATCCCAAATGCTAAGAAACTAGAGCTTCTCGAGTTAGCTAGTCATTTGTCAATTGCAACTAGGAGTAGCATGCGGAAGAATTAAATTTGCAACCAGATTCTTGAGCATTATATACGTGTGGGTAACTAGGCAATGAAGCTAGACAGTATATAACTCGTGAACCAGCAGTACTAGCCCACGAGCAGCAGCTAGAATATGAGCGCATTTCCCTTGAACGCGAGAAACTTGCGGCACAGCAACTAGAATCAGAGAGATAATTTGCATTGTTGGAGAAACAAGCCGAAGAGAAACGGTTAGACTCAGAGAGACAAATGTCGAAACTTAAATTAGAATTCGAGATGGAGAAAGCTAAACTTCTGTTAGCTTTAGAGAAAGAGAAAGAAAAAATGGACTATGGATCGTTGTTAGCACTTAAATTTGAACAGGAAAAAGCAAAGCTTTCTAGAGACAATAAGGAACATGAAATTTCGGTTTTGGAAGCTCAGGAGAAACCCTTTGATTTAGCGAAAAACATTAAGTTGGTTCCCACATTCACCGATTATGACCCTGAAGATTATTTTAAGACTTTTGAAGAGACTGCCTTGCATTTGGATTGGCCACGCGATCAGTGGGTTTGGCTATTAAGGCCGAAATTAACTGGGAAAGCTGTGAAAGTTTGTAGACATCTCGAAAATATTACATATTACCAGAATGTTAAACAAGCAATCTTGGATGCTTTTTCAATCTCTGTCGAGGTGATATCGTCAGACCTTTCGTAACAAAACAAAATCACAACTCAAAGTTATGTAGAATTTGCTTCAGAGAAATTAAGGGAGTTTAGGAAATTATTAAATCTGCTGCAGTAAGTACTTTTGCTGATTTAGAGAATTTGATTGTACTTGAAGAGTTTAAACGAAAGCTTCATTTGAACATTATAATGTATTTAGAGGATAGGGAAGAAAAAGACTTGTTAAAGGCAGCTTCTCTAGCAGACACTTACTCTTTAATACATAAATTTGGCAACAGTAAGAGAACCAACCAAAATGTAAAACCATTTCCAGCTAGAAACTCTGAAACTCTGACTGATAAGGCAGAAGCGTTAAATCTTCATTGTAGTTATTGTAAGAAAGACGGTCACACAATTAAAAACTGTCCATATCCTAAATGTAAAACTTCTCTGCCTTTTCAGAACCCATTTAATGGACGCAAAAAATCTATTCTTGGGTGAGATGGCCATGACGTCCTGATGGAAGGTTCCTTTAGTAGCTTCCCAAGGGTATATATGTCTACGGTGATATTCCCAGAGAATCAAACCAACGGTTTCACAGAATTCTAACTTCTGGTGCGAGTACCCTTAAGATTACTCTCAAGGGTATTGTATATAATCAGGGGACGTATTCTTGACACGCCACATGGCAATCTGCACCCCGAATAGCCTTTACGCTTCGAGGGGGATACGTGGCAGAATTAGAAGGGTAGCCAAAATAGAAGTTACCCTGGTTCCCCTACTACTATCTTATCACAACCGCGCCAACTCCCTCTGGCGGTCATTCCTTGTAGCGTTGAGCATGGTGCTACAGATACAGTAGTTCAGGGAGGGAAACCGTGAAGATCTTTTCATAGAAAAGAAGGGTGGGTCCATCAGGATGTCACGGCCATCTCACCCAAAAATAGATTTTTCGCTTTGCTCAAAATCCGTTTTTTGGGCTCAAGCCATGACCTCCTGATGGAAGCATAACAGAGAATTAATGTATCTTTGGATTTTCATCAGTGCCTTAACCTTGGGATAATATTTTTCCGGTCACAAGGGCCAATTGAGACAAATGACGTTACCGTTATCCGTCATTATCACTAAGCATAACAATGTTAGTGCTTCCTGCCCCCTGCAGGGAAGAGTAATTTTTAGACGTTAGAAAAGGGGCCTCAAGGTAGCATATATTGTATGAACAAACATAAGTATACACTGAGAATACAAACAGTTTCAAGGCTGTGTATATATTGCGGAACCAATATCAGTGTCCTCATCAGTTGTTTTTAAGCATACAATGATATGAGAAATACTTACATGAGTAAGTCAAGGAACTCTGGTATCTTAAACATGCAATTGTTAGGCGAATTAGGACGCAACTGCATTTTAATAGACATTTATTCCTAATAAATGACTATATGCTAAATGAATGTAGCATGATAAGGAAAATATACAGGAGACATATACAGAAATTAATGTTCCCTATTTTGAAAGGGGTAAATTGATGAGTGCCACTCTCAGACTGAAGAAAAGCTCTTTTAACAAGACTTTTCTTTATAATTTCTGTACATGAAATAGTCTAACAACACTGTGTACTATGTACACACGGCAATAGTGGTATCCGTATAATTTCACACCTGAGATTCTGAACAGATTTGGTGTTACCTTAGCAACACTTATTCAAAAGGAGGTCAAACGAAAAATGCTGACCCCTTCTCCTTTTAATTGATAGTCCCAATCAATTTACTGTTCATCGCAGAGCTAGACGACAGGGTCCAAAATAGCACCTGCCGCCACCACATAATGCTTCAATCCATAGACTTGCTTAGCATAGTGTCTGTAAGACACACTGGACAACCTCCGATCAGTAAATGAGCAAAAAGGCTGATGTCCACACACTGAAAGGTTCAGTGATGAAGCAACTTTTCTCGGAACTTTATATGCAGGAGTACTGTCAGGATCCGCTCCGCGAATAAGGTAGGTGAGCTTCGCCCTCAGTTATAGGGATAGTTTAATCCAAAGTTTTCTCCTGTAAAGAGCTGTTTCTCCTGAAGTCTGAAGTTCTATGAAGATAGACCTTAGACACTCTAGAAGACCTAGAGAGACATCTTCCTTCAGAGGGCAGATTCTCCAGGAACCCCACCTCTTAGTGGGTAGGTCGTCCTTAGTGAGAAAGGTTGGATCAGGAAAGAGATGCAGTTCCCCTACTTAATGTGGCACTCATCCCCAGATAGGGCCACTATTTCACTAACTCTAGCCCCAGAGCCTATTGCGAACCGAAAAATAACCTTTTAGGTTAGATCCTTGAGGGAACAATCCTCATTGTTCACAGGTGAGGCATAATGTAGGACCTTGTCCAAAGACCATGAGATGGGCTTTAGTGGCGCTGCAGGCCTAAGCCTGCACATGTTTTCAGAATCTCATTAACGATTTCATTCGTTAGATCCATTTATAGGGCATATAGATATTTGTCCATGGATCCAAAGATCCAATCAAGTGACCTCTCTCGCAAAGTCGGCCATACCCTTGGTGCTTACTCAAAAGTTTATATGGGGACAAGGCCGAAGAACTAGACTTCTCATAGTATCCAAGGATACACTGCCTCCTTTCTCAAAGGCCATCGTGCTGTTGGCCGCCAGACATTGAATATAGGGGTGGACAGAGAAGGACAGGCAGAAGATCATGAGATTGCTTTCGGTCCCTATTGCTTTACAAAGCAACTTACTTTTCCCCAGAAGACTTGTATTTTCTTCCAGTTGACTAGACTTGTATTCTTCAAGGAATTTTATTTTGCCTTTTGAGATTCCAGTCTTTTTCTTAACCGTTAAGGGCAAGGAATTCATAAGATGAAGGGATCAGGTGTACTGTGATAAATCGAAGGCAGAAAACTTCTGAACCTCCGGGATAATCTTAGGTGCATAACTAGGACCAGACTCAGCCTCAGTTCCTTCATTACAGGGAACGGGGTGTTGTTGGGCTACCTGGGAGCAAACAGAGCCCCTCTTCCCTGGAAGGGTCTCAGCATGTAGAGGGCCTTCCGGAGAAAATTTGATGGGCTGAACAGGAATTTCTAAGTCCGTCACTTCTATTTGAGAGACATGATGTCTATTACCTCCACTAGCAGATCCTCGTATGGGGTTGTATATCGAGATAGTATCTTGATAACGCTCGTGATGAAGAGAACTATCTGCAGCTCGGGGACTTGTTCCCATCTGGGAGGGAATGGGTCTGCGTCCGTGTACCATTCCAACTCTATTGGCTTGAACCCGAGAAGATCATCCGCTGTCACCTTGCGGATCATTTATTGAACCCGAGAAGATCATCCGCTGTCACCTTGCGGATCATTTATAAACGAGCTGCTGATAGGGGCCATTCCCTTAAGGAAGGGATGGCTAACATTCCCTAATGAAATGAGATGTCCCTTATCCTCGACAATTTCGACACCTCATTATCGCTTTGATGCCCCAGATCAGCCTGAGGAGGTCTGATCTGTGTGGAGAGAGTTTCTTCACCCATTACATGGCTAAAATGGCCTACGGGCCCGTGGCCTTTGGTCATTGTAGGGTAAGCGAAGAGGGAATGATCTCTTTGAGCGTTTGATTCTTATCTTGTCTAGCCTCTTAACGCATCTTACAACTGTGCACATAGCACTGGGTCTGTCATTATTGTGAACTGGAGAGAGTTCAAAACTCCTCCCTGTTAGCGTCATGGAATCCTGACTAATTACAATAGTCTCTTGACAGACCTTGCAATCTCCTTTTTCATCCCCAAGGGAAAGGAGCGTTAGGGTGACCACAGGTTTCAATGATTTTTTAAAAACATTAAAGAGAATCGAGACTTCTTGAAGTTATTTTGCATCCCCGATGTTCCAGGGCCGAATCATCTCCATGGATGCTCATACCCAGTCATTTTGGATGCAGTCCAACCCAACATGCCGTCCAGGGCCATTGTTGCCTGAACTCTTTCTAGGCTTGATTTTTCTTGACTGTGTCTGCTAATTCCGTGAAGATCCTAGGACTGAATCTAGTCAGACGAGAATCTTGTCTAGAATATATGTTATCTTCTGTAACTTGGATCCTAGGTAGGAGGGGAGGGGGTGACTGACTGGAAGTTGCCGATAGACATCTTTCAGGTCTGGCCAGACTGTCAACACCCCTTACTGAATAAGGTCCTTATGTTCAGAAGGATTAACATTCTGAACTTGCTGTTTTATTGGAACTTGTTGAGTGGCGCCAAGTCCAGAATGACTCAGAGTTTTCTTGAGTCCTTCATGTGAACACTAAACAGCCTTCCTTGGAAATCGATGGATTCTACTTTCCTTACCACTAGTATGCTCTAGAGCTCTAAGGTACACCCTTCCAGGGGATTTGGAATGTAGGAAGAGTTGAGGAAAGGATGGTGGAGGTATGTCCATTTCCATTCTAGTCTCATCTTGGTTAGGCTTTAGACCCAAGGATCGAAGTTCCAGCGATCCAGGAGGAACTTCCCTCCTACCAGAAGCGTATGTTTGCTTCGCATGATCAGAAGGTGTACATATCTGACCGTCCGTGGAACAATGGTCATTTTAACTGTGGGATACTGTTTAACATCCCAAGGAGAACTAAGAAACCTTCCCGTCCTCCTTTTAGGTCATACCTGACCGTTTGCCTATATCAGCTTCTCAGTGTTTCACTGTAATAGAAGATTCCTTTTTATTGTATAAAGCTTAGGATAAGTACGCTGGAAAAGAATGGGAGAGACACATACGTGTGAATTCTTTTCAGCCAACTGCTGCGGGCTTCCTAATTATTGATTCTAGGGCAGAATGGTCAGATGGAAGATTCTAGCCCATAAGGATAGAGTAGTGTAAGCAGCGCCTTCATCCAGGGAATTAATAATGAGAATCAAAGAGGCTGATGAAGAGTCAGCGTAAGAAAAAAAGGGGGGGGGGGTGGGAAGTGTATCCCCCAAATCAGGTAGGTCTCAGCAAGAGATTGTGCTTAGAAGCACAGCATACTGGAAAACCATTCTATTGTATGGTTATGTACCAAAGATTTCTGTCTGTGATATTTTCCTATACTACAGATGTACAGGGTATTGTATACACCTATACATCTGGCATATTACCGTCAAGGCTAGTACTTGGGGGTAAGTTAACTGGCACAGTACTTCAGTACCGATATGGCTAGCAGTTCTCCGGCATGTCAGTGACTTGTCGGCTGTCAGCGGGTCACTGATAGAAGTCACACCATCCTAGCCAGTATTTGATGTGACTGGGTAGTGGTGAAAACTATACGCATAGTCAGCAGCCCTCTGAACCATTGGTGACCCCTCGGGCTGTCGACCGTCCGCCGGTTATCGGCGGGCTGCCGATTGAAGGCATACCAACTCAGCTATTGACTAGGTGGTGACCAAGGGCACACAACTGCCGTCGTTGTTATCACTACAAGGTGTGGCCTGATTGTAATGTATCTGCCTGGTGTTTTCCAGTCGGGGGTTCGAGTCTTGCTTAGATTCATTAGTGTCGTTAGTGTCTGCAACCTTACCATCCTTGTGAGGTAAGGTTGGGGGGTTTGGGGGAGCTTGAAAACCTTAAAACCTTTAAAAGGAACACTAAATTGCCAGTTATCGCAATGAATAAGTAAAATCTTCGGTCCAATTCCCGTAGAATTTCCGTATTTTTGCGAGTTCGCAACTGTACCGCATTTTTGTTATAACTTATGAAACCAAACCAAACATAGTTCGACAGCTTGAGACTGCCATCGTGTATGCACTGGCAGCGAGAGAAGGGGGGAGGGGGGTACCCCACTCCTCACCTCCTCTCCTCGAACTGGAGTGGAGAAAGGAGGGATAGGGGACAGGATGTCCTTTAGGAAGCTGTAAAATAGGTAGGTATGGTTTCGGAGAGATTTTAGAAATTTCACACCCAAATGTGTAAATGTTAAGAGCTGTATACCAGATTCTATTAACTTGGGTTTTTCGAGACCTTCGACTGTAAGGTCTGGCCTACTTACAGGTCAGAGTGTCTTAGATGGGGTTGGGGATTTGGAAATAATATTGCTGGGGGCATGAACCTGCATGTATTATGACCGTGAAAATACTCACTCTTATAGCTGCAAAAGACTGTGATGCATTATTTGGTGTCCCTCCTGTAAGGAAAGGAGAACAGAAATGAGTATTCAATTGATTATCACACTGATAAACAATTTGCCAAATCCATCTTTTGACAATAATGGCTTAGGACAGAAAGCTATAAAGAGATAGCGGGAGACACACACCCGTGTATACCATGCGAGCCAATGCTGTTACCTCCCCTCAGTATTAAGATAAGGAAATTCCTCCAACTGGGGAATTCCCGGTAAAAAGGGGGTCGAACACCTAGGTGTAAGGAAGTGTACAAAGCACTGTCCCCCCTTATACTTAACACTGTGAGGTAAGGAGGACTGATTTCACAATCAGAGTATCGAAGGAATGCCATTCTTTTGATATAGGAGCGGTATCAGCAGAAGCTCACACAAGGGTACCCAAGATAAGTTGATTAGAAAAGATAAAAGATATATATTTGTGTATCCCAACCAGTCTATTTGCTGTGACCTCCCTTACAATATTAAATCAGGGAGTTTCCTGATCAGGAAAACTCAGAGATAAGGGCTCTCCCCTTTAAGGGTTAGAGGTGTCACACCACCAGCCTTTTACGAAATTTATTATTGTAGGGTAAATGGAAACTGATTTCAAATCAGAATATTGACGAAATATTATTCTATCAATATAGGGTTGGGATCAGCAAATGCTTGGGCAGGGACACCCAAGATATATAGGAAATAACTACTAGTATAATATATACATTAGTTTTCCATCTGCCGTATATACTATAGTGCAAATATACTGACTACCTGTATAGACATATACTGTAGTTCAGCCGGCATGTTGCCGGATTAGCTAGCTCTTACCGGAGCATCTAGCATGCTAGTTAAGAGAGAGAGAGAGAGAGAGAGAGAGAGAGAGAGAGAGAGAGAGAGAGAGAGAGAGAGAGAGAGAGAGAGAGAGAGAGAAAGCATGGAGTAAAGGCTATCTATTACTATGTATGTATACAGTAATAAAGGATGTAAGAGTCTAATTTTACAGCCTTGCTCCAAAAAGAAGGTTCAAATAGAAGGGGAGAATGTAACATTCAGGCTTCCTTCTAGCCACAGTACTATTGCCGGCTTACAACTGTAGGCCAGCCTCCAGCAGCACTAGTACAGTCGGCATGCTACCGACTGAGTTAGTACCTATCTGTGCCGGTCTACTGCCGGCCAGAGCAACACGCCGACATCAGAAGTTGGTGACAAAAGGGACCTCCCATCCACAGCCGTCAAAACCACCGGAAGCCGTCAGTCACCAACAGCCGTCAGCTGAGGAGAGGGGGTCTGGCCGGCTCCGGCAACCCACTGGCAATGGCAAGGTTGCTGGACGCCGGCTCAGGAAAGACAATGGCTCGGCCATTGTAAAAGAACAGAGGGGGGGGAGGGTCCTATATGAGGTATGGGAGGGGCTGGCAATGTTGCTGGACCTATACACCTTGAAGAAAACTCTGTTTCAGTACCGACACAACCCGAGGCGGCAGGAGAATCTTCTATACTCCAGGTTAGGAGGTGCTAATACAGTTAAGGGGAAGCAGTCCATGCCGTTCCTCTCAAAAAGGAAGAAACAGAGTTCCAATGCTGGCGCCATCCTAGGCCACAAGAGTATGGTACTCTACAGTCTAGGGTCTGCGAGCAGGATAGGACTAGTGTACTAGACTACAGGGAGAAGGTGGCGGTATCATGCATCCATTTCAGGTGTAATCTAGGGAGGGCTAGCCTCCTATGCCGGCAGCTCAGCCGGCAGGGGAATGCAATCACCCCGCTGACTGACTGCCGATAAAAGACTAAATACTCTGAGGTTCTGATCGAATCCCAAAACTTGCCGTCTGCTGTTAAAGGATGAGACAGAAAAACTCTAGGCTAGTCATGCCTGAATTCGAAATTCAAGGCAGACACAGAGAGTTGTAGCCTAAGGCTACTCTCAGAGGGAAGAGAGATTACCCATACATCTCTATTCAAGACTAGTAGCGGCTAATATAATTCCAGGAGATATCGATCTCCAATGAATGATAATCTATACACAAGGGTAACCGGGGAAATGTCGAAAGTATATGTTGTCTAGGTTGGGTTACCTAGACAAGGCGAGATCTCGGTTACCTAAAATCACCAAAACTCTGACATATAGGATCAACCCAGAAAAAGGGAAAATTATGCATATAAATATCTTTACAATATAAAATGCCTAAATAGCTTTCATAATAACAAATAATGCTATTTAAACCGGAAATGTCGTTTTGCTAACTAATTAACACATGCCCAATGAACGACGGCGCCTATGGTGACACCGGTGACCGGCGTAGATCCAAACATAATAATTACACTAATTTCATTGTGAGGCTGGAACTATAATACATATTGTAAAGAATAGATACGCAACTTTCTGGATGGAAAAAGAAGCCGTAGAAAGCATAAAGATTCCTAGAAATCGATCAAAAATGTCAGATCAACAGGGAACACCACCGTAGCGAGGCGCTACAAATAAAGGAATGACCGCCAGAGAGAGTTGGCGCGGTTGTGATACAATAGTAGTAGGGGAACCAGGGTAACCTCTATTGCGGCTACCCTTCTAATTCTGCCACGTATCCCCCTCGAAGCGTAAAGGCTATTCGGGGGCCAGATTTCCATGTGGCGTGTCAAGAATACGTCCCCTGATTATATATGATACCCTTGAGAGTAATCTTAAGGGTACTCGCGCCAGAAGTTAGAATTCTGTGAAACCTTTGGTTTGATTCTCTGGGAATATCACTGTAGTCATATATACCCTTGGGAAGCTACTAAAGGAACCTTCCATCAGGACGTCATGGCTTGAGCCCAAAAAAAACCGTTTTCTTATTTTTAAAGGTAAAACAGATGGTCAGATTAAGCATGTCTCCCATATCCATTCTGAAAAGCCTGTAAATCTATTTGATGATTTTACTTTTGATGGAACTGTAGCTTTGAAATCCGATGGGGATAAATATGAAGTCAGGATATTTCGTGACACAGGTCCTTCGCAAAGTTTACTTTTGAGAAATGCTCTCCCAAATATTGAAGCTAACGTAACAAATAAACCTGTTCTCCTGAAAGACCTTTCATAAATATCTAAAGTTCCCCTTGCTAATGTTCATCTTGATTGTCCTATAAAGAAGGGTAATGTACTGGTAGGCATAAGAGATATTGAATTTCCAGTAAAAGGTGTAACTTTATTATTGGCTAATGACCTTGTACGACGTTTGGTAGTTCCCAATGTCATTGTAATGGAAAAACCTGTAAGTGAAAACATTGAACCTAATCCCGATTGCTCTGTAAATCCTTCTTGTGTTGTCACTCGTAGCCAGAAATCTAGGTCAGATGAATCTAAAGTCCCTTCTGTAATTTTGAAGCACGAGATGTTGTGAGTAGAGATAACACTAAGTAAGCTTCATGACCAAGCGGTTTCTAGAAGTGAGATTAGCAAATCCCCATGTTTTTACTTTGAATCTGATTTGTTAATGAGGTTTTACCATTCCCCTAAGAGATCTATTGAAGACCCCTGGAGTGAAAAGCGACAAATTGTGCTACCTCTTTCTGTTAGGAATTATGTAATGGAAATAGCTCATGATGCCTATGGAGGACATTTAGGAATTCATAAGACCTATTGTAATATTTTGAATTGTTTCTTTTGGCCTAATATGAAAAAAGGACGTAGCAGAATTTGTTCACACTTGTCATGTATGTCAGATATCAGGAAAACCTAACCAGGTAATACCCAAGGCACCTTTACAACCGATCTTAGTCCCTGATGAACCTTTTAGTAAGATAATTATAGATAACGTTGGTCCTTTACCAAAAATCAAGAAAGGTAATCACTACTTGCTCACTATAATATGTCCTACGACCCAATACCCTATTGCCATCCCTCTTCGTAACATTTCTGCTAAGAATATTGTTAATTCTTTACTGAAAGTTTTCACGAATATCGGTATCCCAAAGGAAATACAAAGTGAGAGAGGTTCAAATTTCACCAGTGACCTTTTGCCCAGGTACTTAAAGAACTAAATATTAAACAAACTTTCTCTGCTGCCTATCACCCAGAATCTCAGGGTACCTTCGAGTGTTAGCACCAAATTTTCAAGAGTATGCTTAGGAAATTTTGTGTTGAAAGTCAACTTGAGCGATATGAGGGCATTGATTTTCTTCTATTTGCGATCAGGGAAGTTCTCCAGGAGTCCCTTGGATTTTAACCCTACGAGATGTTGTTTGGGAGGTCAGTTAGAGGACCTTTTTCAGTAGTTAAAGAGGAATGGTTGAACACCCCTTCTGAGTCTAGCCAAACTATTCAAAAATATATGAATAAACTTAAAACCACAATAATGAAGGTTAGGAAAATTGCTGGGGAGAAATTAAGGGGTCAACAGATCTTAATGAAGAGAAACTATGATAAAGCTTGTAAAGTCAGAAAATTTAAATCTAATGACCTTGTGTTAGCCTACCTTCCTGTCCCTGGTTCCCCTCTTAAAACTAAGTTTTGTGGTCCCTATCCCCTCATAGAAAAATTAAACAATAATACCTACATTATCAGAACTCCAAATCGTAGAAAACCCACTCAGATCATAAAACCCACTCAGATATTCATGTTAATTTACTCAAGGCTTATCACTCTAGGGAAACTTGAAATGGTTCTAGTGAGACGGTTGTTAATCTTAATTATAAGGTAGAGACACCAGGAGAGGACAATTCATTGTAAGACCTTATTGCTTCCTCCATGCCACAAACCAATACAGAGGTTCTAAATAACCTGGACCTATTCTTGAGCCACCTCTCTCCTTGGCAGTCGCAAGACTTAAAGAATTTAATCGCTAGCTATTCAACTCTCTTTAATGATTTTCCCAGGAAAAGTGATTTGCTGCAACATGACCGTGAGCTGGTTCCTGGTACAACACCCATTCGTCAGCAGTCCTATCGTGTGGGTCCTGAGAAGAAGAGCAAAATTAAGGAGGAAGTCGAATATCTTCTCCGGCATGGTCTAGCAAGACCGAGTAAATCACCATGGGCTTCATCTTGCATCCTAGTTCCTAAAGAGAACGGTAGCTACAGATTTTGTACAGACTATAGAAAGATTAATAATTTCACCATTAAATATTCCTACCCTTTGCCACTCATTGATGATTTAATCGATTCAATAGGACAAGCCAAGCTTGTAACGAAGATATACCTCTTAAAGGGCTATTATCAGGTAGGATTAACTGAAAGAGCTAAGTTGATATCTGCTTTCATTACACCCTTTGGACTCTTTCAGTACGAGGTCACGCCTTTTGGTCTTACCAACGCCCCATCTACCTTTCAGCGTCTTGTAAACTTCATCATCCAAGATTTGGAAGGTGTTTATTGTTACCTTGATGATATAATAGTCACTGGACAGACTTGGGAAAAGCATGTGAATAAGCTCAAGTGTTTTTCCGTAGATCTGTCTTTTGTAAAGCTACTGTTACCTACTTGGGCCACATTCTTAGGGATAGTAATGTTCGACCAAAAACTGCCAATGTAGAAGATGTTCTAGAGTATCCTGTTCTGACCACCAGAAAGTCCTTACAAAGATTCTTAGGGTTAGCCTCATACTACAGGAGATTCTGTAAGAACTTTTCTTCAGTTGCTGCCCATTTAACATCCCTAACCAGTCCCAAAGTTAAATTCATTTGGACTTAAGAATGTCAAGCCTCTTTTGAAGCCTTAAAGCTGTTTTTGATAAACATCCCTGTTCTTAAATCCCCAGATTTTAACAAGCCTTTTATCCTTCAAATCGATGCTAGTGATGCGGGAGCTGGAGGGGTGTTACTCCAAGAGTCAGACGGTATACTTCACCCGGTCAGCTACACCTCCATAAAGTTCAAGCATCACCAGAAGTCCTACAGCACCATTGATAAGGAAGCATTTTGTTTGGTACTCGCCCTGCAAAAATATGAATGCTACCTACTTCAGTAGGTGCTGCTGAGGTACTAGACTTCACCGACCACAACCTCTTGACCTTCCTCGACAAGATAAAATCCCACAACCAACATCTACCATGCTGGTCCATCTATCTGCAGAAGTTCCTTCTGCAGATCCGCCACATCAGAGGAACCGAGAACATCATGGTAGATGCCTTATCGCGACTGCCTCCTTAACAGGATACCTCCTTCACCGGTCTACGGTATCGTCTGTCTTCGCCTCATTGGCCTCTTTTTATACGAGCCACTCTGTTAGGTTCGTCCTCTAAGGGGGAGGTGTCACCCATCAGCCAGATTGGCATTTTAATTTTGTATATAGCTCTAATTTTAATTTTTTTTGTGGAAATGTCCAGTTCATTCCTGTACCTGTTTTTAAGATCCCTGACTGTATCCTTATTTATCCCGTTTTCCGAGTGCTTTTGTTTTCCCTGCCTTCTTTAAGTTTTCTTCGGACCACCTATTTCATGCATAGTTAGTCTCACCTGGTCCTCTACAGTTATAAGTGTCCTATTGGAGTAGCTGTCTTGTGATTCTTCAGTTTTTGTAATGTACATATGTTCTCCTATATAAATCTTGAGTGAACCTTAGTGAAACTGATAACATAACTTATATTTAAAATTTAATATATTGTGGTTTATTGATTTTGGTATTTGTGCGGTGCAGGATTGTTTGAGTGTTTCCTGATATATGCGGTAAGAAAGGGATTAACGTAATTATGTAAACTGTTTCAATATTAAATATTAAAGTGTTAATTTTTCTTCTGTTTTGAAATTAAACCTTTCCTTACTTATTTTATGTGACCTATGGAAGAACTTTTTATTCTCTGAGCCTTGGCCATAAAGCCGTCACAATATTAATAATATTATTATTATAAATATAAATATTAATATTATCAATATTAATATTATTAATATTAATGTTACTATTATTATTATTATTATTATTATTATTATTATTATTATTATTATTATTAATATATATTTTATTAATATTCTTATTATTCATATTAATATTTTTCGTAATGATATTATTCACATTAATATCAATAATATTACTGTCCTTAATAATGTTAATATTAATATGAATGACACCAATATGAATTATATCAATATGAATGATAATAATATTAATAATATTGATGTAGATAATATTAATATTAATAATGTTCATATTTATAATAATAATGTTAATAATATTAATATTAATATTATTATTACTAATATTGATAATATTAATATTAGAATTAGTAGTGATAATATTAATATTATTTAGATTATTAATAATAATAGTAATACTAATATTAATATTATTAATGTTAAGATTATTATTATTAATCTTACTAAAAATAATATTATTGATATTAATATTATTATTATCAATATTAATATAAATATTATTAATATTCATATGATATAAATATTAATATTAATATTATCAATAGTAATATGAATATTAATAATGGTAATATTTTGAATACTAAATTTATCATTATTAAGATTAATATTAATAATATTATTAATATTAATATTGTTAATATCAATATTAATAATATTTATTGATAATATTAATGTTAATAATATTACTATCAATATTAATAATATTAACATTAATGATATTAATATTAATATTAATAATATCAATATGAATGATATAAATAATAATAATTACAATAATCATATCAATATCAATATTAATAATAATATTATGATATTAATATTGATATTATTAACAATCATATTAATATTATTAATATTAAAAATCTTAATAACATGAATAATATTAATATTAATAATTTTAATAATAATAATAATGATAATAATATTAATAATATTGATATGAATAATATAAATAAGAATAACATTAATATTGATAATAATAATATTAGTAATAATAATATTA
>NC_090757.1:67184834-67189834 GCF_036898095.1 Palaemon carinicauda
TCGTCATCAATATATTCAGGGCTGCAGACTCGGAATGCTCTTAAAAACATAGAAGTAAATACAGATTTCTTAACTTTGTTGCCTTGGTTTGAGTAATAATGGACATATGCCGAGATATTCGTTGGCTTTCTGTATACACTGAACTTGAGACTATTATTACATCTATGTATGCGACAGTCCAAAAAAGGTAGGGTACAATTATTCTCCAGCTCCATAGTGAAATTTATTGATGGTACCAAACTATTCAATCTAAGAAAAAAGTTATCTAAATTTTCATTTCCTGGCCACACACATATTATGTCGTCAATATATCGAAACCATTTTACATTATTAGGTTTGATGTTATTTACGATTCTGCTTTCAAAAAATTCCATATATAGATTGCTCAATACTGGGGATAAAGGGTTTCCCATAGCCATACCAAAAGTTTGTGCATAAAATCTCCTATTGAATTCAAATTTACAATCTTTTATACATAATTTAATTAATTCTATTAAAGTGTGTTTGGAAAATGGTAGATTCAATTGTCTATTATCTAATGTTTCAGATAAAAATTCCAACATGTCATCAATAGGTACTTTTGTGAATAGTGAGACTACATCAAAACTGACAAGCCTACAGGTAATGTTGATCTGTACTTCATTCAGTTTGTTAATCAAGTCTACATTATTTTTTATATTTGAATATGAGATGGTGCCAACTAAAGGATTGAGGATATTCACAAGGTACTTAGATAATTTATATGCTGCTGAACCTACAGAGCTAATTATTGGCCTAGCTGGATAATTTGGCTTATGAGTTTTAATAGTTCCATACATATATGGCAATGTTGGTGATATTGTACAAACCTTTTTTATCAGATCTTCATTCCCTTTTAATAACTCATTCACTTTTTTGTTGTAACTACTATTCACAAACTCAATTGGATTTTTTCTTAATTCCATGTATGTGTTTTCATCACTCAAGAAATTTTCCATTTTTTCTACATAATAATTTTTATTCAAGATTACCAGTGCTCCAGATTTATCGGCTTTTGTCAACTTAATATTTCTATCTTGCTTCAATTCGGCAATTGCTCTCTTGAATCTTTTTGGGCAATTTAGAACCACTGGTTTTTTCATATTGCTGTATATAATACCCTTAATCATATTTACTTCTTCTACAGAAATATCACTGAATTTCTCCAGGTTACACACTCCATTTGTAATTTCTACACAATTCACTGCACTTGATGACATCGAGAAATTTAAACCGTATCCCAAGGCACACTTCACATTTTTATCTAGAATTTTATTTGACAAATTAACCACACATTCTGGATTAACGTTTTTAGTCCACGGGCTACTTTCTATCAGTGCATTGAGTTTCGTGTCATGCTTTTGTTTGAATTTTCTATACACTTTTTCGTTCATTTCTCCATAACAGAAACCTCGAAGTGAGTCTTTCCAATCCGTTGGTATTGAGGCTTCAAAATGTCTCCTTTTTCTTGTTAGGTCTTCAAACGCTCTTCGGTTTTTAATTTTCATTGAATTTATATGCTTTTCTAATATACTTCTCTGTATAATACCAAATAGTTGATCATCTATTTCCAATAGGGATTTCGTTATCATGCATTTCGGAATGACTTGTTCCTCCCAGCATTCACGAAGAAACCGCAGGTGTTCTTTAGTAGCATGGGCGTGTGTGAGGGCGTCTGTAAATTCTCTAATAATGTATACCAAGATAGGGAAAGTCGTACAGAAAGTCTGGAAGGAGTATGTGGTATCCATTTATGCGTAAAAATCACAGGAAAACGTGATGCTCAGATGCAGAAGAACCACAGGGAAAATGAAAATACGGAATATACACTTAAGTCCTGACTGGTTTCGTGATACTTCCTCAGAGGACTGATTTATTGAGAGAGGTTTCTTACAATTTATAGGGAAAGCAAAAGTACGAACATACATATAGAGATTTAGAGAACAATGACACTCCCTTACCCGCTACCTGGGCTTGACTCAGGTGTTGAGTAGGAGGAGTCCGCAAGCTCGTTAGACACCTGCTAAAAAGGGTCATTTCTAGTGGCGGGTATATTCTTGTTTTCTTCTTATTTTACTTTCAATACAGTTATTTATATGTCAATGCAGTAGCCTTATCTATATAAATACATAAGCAAAACATACACAAACATAAAAATATATATACATATATATACATATGCATATACATACATATATATATATATATATATATATATATATATATATATATATATATATATATATATATATATATATATACATATACATATACATATACATAAATACATACACATACACATACATATACATACACATACATATATACATATATATACACATACATATATACATATATACACATACATACATATGCATATATACATATATATACAACATTAATATCATAAACATATAATCATGTATATATCAATACTTATATCTAGCATAACACTATATAGTGCCAATATACTTATACATACTATATAAAATAATTGTTTCCTTTATTGAATGGTAGCTTAGGTCTAAATATTAATTTCACACCGACATTAATTATTCACAATATATTCAATTCTACATTAAGTGGTTAATGTTTTTTTATATAGCTTACAAATCTCTTTATATATAAAGGCGTCAAGTTTATACATTCCATGACCAATATTCAAGTTGTTTTCAAAGGTTTCTTTTATGAAACTGGACTCTATGATGTTTCTTTCTACTAAGTTATTTGAATGAACCAATTTCTTTGCACCTGACCAATTAATAGGGTGATTTCTATCTCTAACGTGGGCAAAGAGTGCATTATTATCTTGAGCATACCTGACACTTTTCTTATGTTGTTCATTTCTCTTTTCTAGGGCTTTACCAGTTTGACCAATATAGTATTTTTCACAAGCATTGCATGGAATACGATATACACATCCCTTGGTAATGTCAGGAGAATTCTTTATTAAGGCTGTTTTTATTGTATTTTTACTCTTAAATGCTACATTTACATTGAAGTTTTTTAACAGTTGGGGAATTTCTTTAAATGAATCACAATAAGATAGTACAAGTAAATTTTGTGAGTTATAGTTTTTTTCTGTTATCATTACCGAAAAAAGTCTTTTTTGCTGTTCTTAGGGCATCATCTAACACAATTTCAGGATACTTTAGTTTTTTACCTATTGCTCTAATACCATTTATTTCGTCATCAATATATTCAGGGCTGCAGACTCGGAATGCTCTTAAAAACTTTGTTGCCTTGGTTTGAGTAATAATGGACCTATGCCGAGATATTCGTTGGCTTTCTGTATACACTGAACTTGCGACTATTATTACATCTATGTATGCGACAGTCCAAAAAAGGTAGGGTACAATTGTAAGCTATATAAAAAAACATTAACCACTTAATGTAGAATTGTATGTATTGTGAATAATTAACGTCGGTGTGAAATTAATATTTAGACCTAAGCTACCATTCATTAAAGGAAACAATTATTTTATATAGTATGCATAAGTATATTGGCACTATATAGTGTTATGCTAGATATAAGTATTGATATATACATGATTATATGTTTATGATATTAATGTTGTATACATATAAATGTATATATGCATTTGTATGTAT
This sequence comes from Palaemon carinicauda, assembly GCF_036898095.1. Classification (NCBI taxonomy): domain Eukaryota; kingdom Metazoa; phylum Arthropoda; class Malacostraca; order Decapoda; family Palaemonidae; genus Palaemon; species Palaemon carinicauda. The sequence goes on from NC_090757.1 coordinate 67,188,465, forward strand.
GTGTATATATGTATATATGTATGTATATATATGTATATATGTATGTGTATGTATATGTATGTGTATGTGTATGTATTTATGTATATGTATATGTATTTGTATCTGTATGTATGTATATATATGTATATATATATATATATATATATATATATATATATATATATATATATATATATATATATATATATATATATATATATATATATATATATATATATATGTATATGTATGTATATATATTTGTATGTTTGTGTATGTTTTGCTTATGTATTTATATAGATAAGGCTACCACATTGACATATAAATAACTGTACTGAAAGTAAAATAAGAAGAAAATAAGAATATACCTGCCACTAGAAATGACCCTTTTTAGCAGGTGTCTAACGAGCTTGCGGACTCCTCCTACTCAACACCTGAGTCAAGCCCAGGTAGCGGGTAAGGGAGTGTCATTGTTCTCTAAATTTCTATATGTATGTTCGTACTTTTGCTTTCCTTATAAATTGTAAGAAACCTCTCTCAATAAATCAGTCCTCTGAGGAAGTATCACGAAACTAGTCATGACTTAAGTGTATATTCCGTATTTTCATTTTACCCGTGGTTCTTCTGCATCTGTGCATCACGTTTTCCTGTGATTTTTACGCATAAATGGATACCACGTACTCCTTCCAGACTTTCTGTACGACTTTCCCTATCTTGGTATATATTATTAGAGAATTTACAGACGCCCTCACACACGCCCATACTACTAAAGAACACCTGCGGTTTCTTCGTGAATGCTGGGAGGAACAAGTCATTCCGAAATGCATGATAACGAAATCCCTATTGGAAATAGATGATCAACTATTTGGTATTATACAGAGAAGTATATTAGAAAAGCATATAAATTCAATGAAAATTAAAAACCGAAGAGCGTTTGAAGACCTAACAAGAAAAAGGAGACATTTTGAAGCCTCAATACCAACGGATTGGAAAGACTCACTTCGAGGTTTCTGTTATGGAGAAATGAACGAAAAAGTGTATAAAAAACTCAAACAAAAGCATGACACGAAACTCAATGCACTGATAGAAAGTAGCCCGTGGACTACAAACGTTAATCCAGAATGTGTGGTTAATTTGTCAAATAAAATTCTAGATAAAAATGTGAAGTGTGCCTTGGGATACGGTTTAAATTTCTCGATGTCATCAAGTGCAGTGAATAGTGTAGAAATTACAAATGGAGTGTGTAACCTGGAGAAATTCAGTGATATTTCTGTAGAAGAAGTAAATATGATTAAGGGTATTATATACAGCAATATGAAAAAACCAGTGGTTCCAAATTGCCCAAAAAGATTCAAGAGAGCAATTGCCGAATTGAAGCAAGATAGAAATAT
>NC_090757.1:67202334-67206775 GCF_036898095.1 Palaemon carinicauda
AAGTAATAATAATAATAATAATATATATATATATATATATATATATATATATATATATATATATATATATATATATATATATATATATATATATATATATATATATATATATATATATATATATATATATATACATATATACATACATATATATAAATATATAATTTCATGTTGTATAATTTACGGTATAGAAATCTAAATATATCGAGTTATTTTTCTTTCCTATTGTTACGCATTTTGCTGGACAATTATAACAATCTCTATTCTAAGAGCCGACTTAGCTACCTAAAGTCACGTTTCTTATTTTTTATGGAGTAGATTAATTCTCATATATTCCCCAAATGCAAACGACCATTGTATATCTTGTGACTGAAAAAAAAATAAGAAAATAAAAAAAAAAATATAAAAAATAACAGGAATGGTAAGGTTATTTTTCGCTTCCCTTAGGTTTCGTTTACCTCATCTCTTCCCTCCAAAACCTCCCCGTTATAAAATCATTTTTTTCAATCATCTATATTATCAAATGGCAATATTGCTTTTGAATTAACCCATCTTTGGAATTTCACTTTGCAAAAAATATTTATATCTATTCTCCTCTCGTAAAATTTTCTAACTTGAAATTTGATGTTTCCTAACCAAGAAAATTTCCTATCATTAATTCCAGTTTGTTTTTACATGTAGTAGTTATCTTTTAACGTTATAATTTCTCATAAGAGGGAAAAGATACTTTAGTTCACACCTTTTAACATCTAATTCCTAATCGCAATGTCTTCATGCTTTGACTTTATTTACCTTTCCATTCTATATTTTCTTTTATTATTATTATTATTATTATTATTATTATTATTATTGTTATTATTATTATTATTATTATCATCATAATTACAATTATAATTATTATTATTATTATTATTATTATTATTATTATTATTATTATTATTATTATTATTATTATCATTATTATTCTTTTTTATTACTATTTTTTTTTATTATTATTACCAGCAAGATACAACCCTAGTTGGAAAAGCACGTTGTTCTAAGCCGAAGGGGGTTCTAAGACATTTGCGTCCTGGACATCTGTTTCCTAGACATTTGCGCCCCGGATAAGGGCATCCCTGGACATTTGCGTCCATGGACATTTGCGTTCCTGGACATTTGAGCGCCTAGGTATTTGAATGCTTAGACATTAGCATCCCTCTACATTTACGTCCCTGAACATTTATGGAAGTACTTTTTTTTTTTTTTTTTTTTTTTTTTTTTTCCCTCTCGAAAAGTTGATTATCAAACCTTATATGTATAAAAACATTTAATAACACTAGGAACAATGCGGGTAACAATTTATCTTTAGAAAAGGAATAACAGAAAAGCTTAAACTTTATTTACCTTTCCATTCTATATTTTCTTTTATTATTATTATTATTATTATTATTATTATTATTATTATTATTATTGTTATTATTATTATTATTATTATCATCATAATTACAATTATAATTATTATTATTATTATTATTATTATTATTATTATTATTATTATTATTATTATTATTATTATTATCATTATTATTCTTTTTTATTACTATTTTTTTTTATTATTATTACCAGCAAGATACAACCCTAGTTGGAAAAGCACGTTGTTCTAAGCCGAAGGGGGTTCTAAGACATTTGCGTCCTGGACATCTGTTTCCTAGACATTTGCGCCCCGGATAAGGGCATCCCTGGACATTTGCGTCCATGGACATTTGCGTTCCTGGACATTTGAGCGCCTAGGTATTTGAATGCTTAGACATTAGCATCCCTCTACATTTACGTCCCTGAACATTTATGGAAGTACTTTTTTTTTTTTTTTTTTTTTTTTTTTCCCTCTCGAAAAGTTGATTATCAAACCTTATATGTATAAAAACATTTAATAACACTAGGAACAATGCGGGTAACAATTTATCTTTAGAAAAGGAATAACAGAAAAGCTTAAACTTTACAAGTTTACTACTGTTTGAAAATCAATACCTATAGAAAGTAATGTAAAAAAAAAATAAGACTAAAATTAATTTAGGTTCAAAAGTACATTAAAATATATAAATATTATGGGTGATTCCCTTCAGTAAATCTATTTGTTTTCTAGAGTTTACTTATCTATTAACAATATCATTCTCTTGATTGCGGTTCTAGTTTTTTGACTTACAAGAACTCGTCTTAGAAAGTCTTTTTTTTTTTTCCCTTTAAGGCAATAGCTTCCTCCTTTTTCAGTGTATCGATCAGTTTCCAAATAGAAGGATGACGACACAATAAGGAATATTGCAAGGCATTGTGCATTCACTCTGTTATTTGATCTCGGTAACTGATTTATAACTCTTTCTCGAATATTCCAAGACTAGATATTAAATGTTGGTTCCATCCTTATCCGTATTTGGCCTCTTGCTTGTCCAATGAATGTCATTTCAAAATCAGCGATGTATTTTGGTGACAAATCACCGTCGTCGGACAATCCATTAAATAACCCACCATATCTATACCGTTGTCATAGTCTTAGGTCGCATATTTTCCTAAAAATCGACAAAGGTGAGTTAAGAGATACGAACTTGTTGTTACATCTGGAAACTTTTATATAAAAGCTTTCTGGGTTATTATTTCAAAGACAATCAACAAAAAGCCTGGATTAAATTTAGTTTGTGAGTTGTAACAAATATGTGAATAGATACACATAAGTTTCCGTTGTCTTACCCGGAAGCATGGCAAAAACTCTAAAAAATATTAGATCTACCTTCTTGAATAAGGATACAATAAAGTTGATAATGTATTGATGAACTCACTTGAAACGTAACATTTGTTGCCCAATTAGGGAAACTAACCAAATCTTCTAAGCCATCTTCTGTCGCAAATATTAGTATTCTTTTCTCATCATCAATATCAGAAACCAATGCAACGAACTTCTCTCCAGTTGCAAGAAAACAGTAGGATTCCGGTATCTCCAAATTATTCCTTTGCTGTGGATATTGTAGCGCATTTTGAGCGTTTTGTCTCCATCGTTGTACATCTCTTCCATTTGATGATAAAGGTGGCTTGTGGAGCCTTGAAAACTGGTCTTCCAAAGGGATTGTTCCTCCAATAAGATTTTGCTGATTCGCATGGTGAAACTGAAATAGTTTTTAATTCGGATATAACTTCATTTGTTCTAATTTTGGCAGCTGAAGATCCATGGTTGTGCTCATTGGATCGTGTTTTAACGGAATCATTCACTGTATGTTTCTTTGCTTTGCAAGATCGCTCTAACACATCTCCTGTATGTTTTTGTTTAATCATGTGAGTGGTAGCTGTAATTTTCTTCGTCAATGAATATTTTACAGAAAAAAAAACCTGTGTTACATTTTGTAAGTAGACATGGGTTTTGCTATAATTTTTGAATTATAAAATCTAGTCGATATTTGCATTTCGCACTGTTGGGGTGAAGAAAATTTTCTGGTTTAATTTACTGTTTCCATAGAAAAATGATAATACCGTTTGTTAAATTTTATGCATACTACCGATTTTCTTGTCTAGAGGTACACAATGTGTTTGTGTACAATTATGGTAACTACTTATTTGCTTGTCTAGAGCTGTGAAATATATTGGTTTTCAATTAACTATAGCAAGTAATAGTTTGAAATTATGCTATTGAAAAGAATTAATGTAGAGCTGTCGATCTCATTAATGGCAATTAGCTATAACAAGCAACAGTTGTAAAGTATGTTTTTGAAAATAAAATGTGCACTGAAAAGTTATTTCTAAAACATTTAGCTATTTTAAAAAAAAAATAAAATAAAATAAAAAAAAAAAAAAATTTGGGGACGCAAATGATTAAGAACGGAAATATGCAGGTACGCAAATGCCCAGGGACGAGAATGTCCAGGGACGCAATCATAACGCAAAGGTCCTGGGACGCAATTGTCCAGAGACGCAAATGACTGGGGACGCAAATGTCTAGGGACGTGAATGCCGAGGGACTTGAATATCCAGGGACTTGAATATGCGGGACACAAATGCCCAGGGACGTAATTGTCCTGGACACATGTCTTGCATGAAAATATCCTGTCACCGCCCAAGGCTTCCGATAGGAAAAAATAGCCCGGTGAGGAAAGGAAATAAATAAAGTGTAAGAGAGGTAATGAACAATTAATGTCATATATTTCAGGAACAGTAACATTGAAAGAAATCTTTCATATATGAACTAGAAAAAAATGGAGGAAGACAAATAAGATAAAACAGTGTGCCGAGTGTACCCTTAAGCAAGCAAGCTTAGAAGACCATGGCACAGAGGCTATGGAACTACCCAAGACTAGAGAGCAATGGTTTGATTTTGGAGTTTTCTTCTCCTAAAAGAGCTGCTTCATATGGCTAAAGAGTCTCTTCTGCCCTTAGCAAGAGGAAAGTAGCCTCTGAAGAATTACAGTTCAGTAGTTAACCC
>NC_090757.1:67207275-67224775 GCF_036898095.1 Palaemon carinicauda
ATATATATATATATATATATATATATATATGTATATATATATATATATATATATATATATATATATATATATGTATATATATATATATATATATATATATATATATATATATATATATATATATATATATATATATATCATCATCATCTCCTCCTATGCCTATTGGCGCAAAGGTCCTTGGTTACATTTTGCCAGTCGTCTCTGTCTTGAGCTTTTAATTCAATACTTCTCCATTCATCATCTGCTTCGCGCTTCATATTCCTAAGCCTTGTAGGCCTGGGTCTTCCAATTCTTCTATTGCCTTTCAGAGCCCAGTGAAAATTTTGGCGAACTAATCTTTTTTGGGGAGTGCAAAGAGCATGCCCAAACCATACTCATCCACCCCTCATCATGATCTCATCCACATAAGGTACTCGAGAAATCTCTCTTATAGTTTCATTTCTAATCCTGTCGTGCCATTTAACTCCTAATATCCTTCTGGAGATTGTTTCCTTGTCATATCATGACTTTTGTCCATAGAGTAACACCGATATCATTAAAGTTATATATAGTCTGATCTTTATAAGAAATTTTAGGTGATTTGATATCGAAATTTTACTTAACCTAGCCATTGTTCGATTTACTTTTTTCAATATTTCACCAAACTCTAATTCTAAAGACCCTGTACTGGAGATCATTGTTCCTAAATACTAAAATGATTCTACCTCATTAATCCTTTCCCCTTCCAATGATATATCATGTTCCATTGCATACTCCATTCTCATCATCTCTGTCTTTCTTCTATTTATCTTCAACCCCACTGGGGAGGATTTTTTTTTTTTCTTTGGCCAAATCCTGAGAGAGAGAGAGAGAGAAAGAGAGAGAGAGAGAGAGAGAGAGAGAGAGAGAGAGAGAGAGAGAGAGAGAGAGAGAGAGAGAGAGAGAGAGAGGTAGTTAGTGTATCGATTTTTTATTGTGAGAAAGACTATTGGTATAATGAGATTGTTTGTTTATGTTTTTAGTTAGGTTACGACAGTGGTGAATGTCTTGGTTAAATGATTATTTTGATTTTGACTGCAGCTAGAGACTGGTGTGAATGCTGGATTATATCTATTATTCTTTATTATCAGCGTGGAAATTCATTGGTTTTCTGAGTAAGTACAGTTTTGTTTATATTTGCTTGTCGTGATTGTGAATGATAGGAACATTTTATTATTTATCTTTGATTATAGTGCGATAGTTTAGTTAGTTATGAGTGTGCGTAAGTGTTTTTCTTTTTTTCCTTTTTCAGGCCGTAATTCCTCCTTTGGAGAGAGTTCACTTGAATGTGAAATTGACTGTTGATGACCTGGCTTGTGTAAAGAACTTGATTGTGTTAGAATGCTCTAGTGGATTGACCAACTGTTAACGACCTGGCCTGTTTCTTACAATTAAGATTTCGTATGATGATGATGATGATGATGATGATGATGACGATAATAAGCACGACCTCAATCAGGGAAGTAGTTGTGGCAAATTGCCACCCAGTGAACTGTTAAACACATAGTTGTGTTAGTGTGCCGTAAAGACAGTCCGGCTTGTGTGTGGTGACATTGTTGGTGTCCCATAATATTTATAAAATATAATTTATATATATATTTATTTTTGGTGTTGGTGTGCGGTGTAATTTAAGTTTGTTAGGGTTTTTTTTTTGCGTTTATTTGAATGGTTGTTTTAGTATATTTATTGCAAGGTTTTTGATGCTGTTGATTCTAGTTTAAAGTGTTAAGTTTTGATTAGTTTAAAGTTTTAAGTTTTGATTAGTTTCAAGTGTTTTTTGTGTGGATGGTTTATGATTTATTTGTAAGTTTTAAGAAATATAGTTTTAAGGTTATGTTTTGCTTTGTTTTATATCCTTTTTGTCTAAGAGTCCAGTGTTTGATAACGTAAGGGGAAATTTTGTGTTACGGAGACAATTGTCAGTTAGTGAGATCAAGGGTGTGGGGTTTTATTTTTTAAACATCTCGCCAAATTATTTTGGCGCCCAAACAGGGACTGCTGAGGTGGGATAGGAAGCTGGACTCTTGGACAAAGGACTGAATTCGGAATTAGATTTAAGGCTAAAGAACAGGTTAATGAAAATGGAAGAATAGAAAATGTTACTGAGGAGGAATTGCGGTTGGATAAGGAGCGAGAGGAGAAATTGTTGCATGAGAATAAGAGGCTGAATTTTGAGAATGAGGAGATGCGAAATGAATTGAAAGCGCTAAAGGGAACTGTAGAGAGAACTGTAGAGAAAGTGGAAGAGGGTATTGAGATTAGGATGCGAGAGAATGTAGAACGAATGGAGAAACGAATTGAAGCTATGATGGGGAAAGTCATGGGAATTATGAAAACGTTCATGGGTGAAGGCGCAGTCGGAGGAGTGGCTTCTGCTTCGGGTAATGGGGTGATAGTGGAAGAGAAGGCTGAGGTAAGTGGTAATGGAAAAGGAAGTGATAGTGATAGTAATAGTGAGATTGAAGATAAGGAATCAGGCATAGTAAGTATGAACAGAAATGTGATAGGAAGAATAAGAAGAAAGGTAAAAGTGATGTAAAGAAAGAGAAGAAAAAGTGTCAGGATGATAGCAAGGATGATCGTGAATGGGTGAAAGTGGTAACTAGGAAAAAGGGTAAGAAGGGAATGGTTAAGGATAGGAATTTAAGTGTTGAAGTGGATTCATTATATTCAAATGAGGAAGAAGGTAACAAGGGAGTAGGCAGTGAAGATAGTGAGAATGAAGTTGTATATATATATATATATATATATATATATAATATATATATATATATATATATATATATATATATATATATATATATATTATATATATATATATATATTTATATATATATATATGTATATATATATATAAATATATATATATATATATATATATATATATATATATATATATATATATATATATATATATATATATAAATTATATATCATCATCATCTCCTCCTATGCCTATTGGCGCAAGGGTCCTTGGTTACATTTTGCCAGTCGTCTCTGTCTTGAGCTTTTAATTCAATACTTCTCCATTCATCATCTGCTTCGCGCTTCATATTCCTAAGCCTTGTAGGCCTGGGTCTTCCAATTCTTCTATTGCCTTTCAGAGCCCAGTGAAAATTTTGGCGAACTAATCTTTTTTGGGGAGTGCAAAGAGCATGCCCAAACCATACTCATCCACCCCTCATCATGATCTCATCCACATAAGGTACTCAAGAAATCTCTCTTATAGTTTTATTTCTAATCCTGTCGTGCCATTTAACTCCTAATATCCTTCTGGAGATTGTTTCCTTGTCATATCATGACTTCTGTCCATAGAGTAACACCGATATCATTAAAGTTATATATAGTCTGATCTTTATAAGAAATTTTAGGTGATTTGATATCGAAATTTTACTTAACCTAGCCATTGTTCGATTTACTTTTTTCAATATTTCACCAAACTCTAATTCTAAAGACCCTGTACTAGAGATCATTGTTCCTAAATACTAAGATGATTCTACCTCATTAATCCTTTCCCCTTCCAATGATATATCATGTTCCATTGCATACTCCATTCTCATCATCTCTGTCTTTCTTCTATTTATCTTCAACCCCACTGGGGAGGATTTTTTTTTTTCTTTGGCCAAATCCTGAGAGAGAGAGAGAGAGAGAGAGAGAGAGAGAGAGAGAGAGAGAGAGAGAGAGAGAGAGAGAGAGAGAGAGAGGTACTTAGTGTATCGATTTTTTATTGTGAGAAAGACTATTGGTATAATGAGATTGTTTGTTTATGTTTTTAGTTAGGTTACGACAGTGGTGAATGTCTTGGTTAAATGATTATTTTGATTTTGACTGCAGCTAGAGACTGGTGTGAATGCTGGATTATATTTATTATTCTTTATTATCAGCGTGGAAATTCATTGGTTTTCTGAGTAAGTACAGTTTTGTTTATATTTGCTTGTCGTGATTGTGAATGATAGGAACAGTTTATTATTTATCTTTGATTATAGTGCGATAGTTTAGTTAGTTATGAGTGTGCGTAAGTGTTTTTTCTTTTTTTCCTTTTTCAGGCCGTAATTTCTCCTTTGGAGAGAGTTCACTTGAATGTGAAATTGACTGTTGATGACCTGGCTTGTTTAAAGAACTTGATTGTGTTAGAATGCTCTAGTGGATTGACCAACTGTTAACGACCTGGCCTGTTTCTTACAATTAAGATTTCGTATGATGATGATGATGATGATGATGATGATGACGATAATAAGCACGACCTCAATCAGGGAAGTAGTTGTGGCAAATTGCCACCCAGTGAACTGTTAAACACATAGTTGTGTTAGTGTGCCGTAAAGACAGTCCGGCTTGTGTGTGGTGACATTGTTGGTGTCCCATAATATTTATAAAATATAATTTATATATATATTTATTTTTGGTGTTGGTGTGCGGTGTAATTTAAGTTTGTTAGGGTTTTTTTTTTGCGTTTATTTGAATGGTTGTTTTAGTATATTTATTGCAAGGTTTTTGATGCTGTTGATTCTAGTTTAAAGTGTTAAGTTTTGATTAGTTTAAAGTTTTAAGTTTTGATTAGTTTCAAGTGTTTTTTGTGTGGATGGTTTATGATTTATTTGTAAGTTTTAAGAAATATAGTTTTAAGGTTATGTTTTGCTTTGTTTTATATCCTTTTTGTCTAAGAGTCCAGTGTTTGATAACGTAAGGGGAAATTTTGTGTTACGGAGACAATTGTCAGTTAGTGAGATCAAGGGTGTGGGGTTTTATTTTTTAAACATCTCGCCAAATTATTTTAGCGCCCAAACAGGGACTGCTGAGGTGGGATAGGAAGCTGGACTCTTGGACAAAGGACTGAATTCGGAATTAGATTTAAGGCTAAAGAACAGGTTAATGAAAATGGAAGAATAGAAAATGTTACTGAGGGAGGAATTGCGGTTGGATAAGGAGCGAGAGGAGAAATTGTTGCATGAGAATAAGAGGCTGAATTTTGAGAATGAGGAGATGCGAAATGAATTGAAAGCGCTAAAGGGAACTGTAGAGAGAACTGTAGAGAAAGTGGAAGAGGGTATTGAGATTAGGATGCGAGAGAATGTAGAACGAATGGAGAAACGAATTGAAGCTATGATGGGGAAAGTCATGGGAATTATGAAAACGTTCATGGGTGAAGGCGCAGTCGGAGGAGTGGCTTCTGCTTCGGGTAATGGGGTGATAGTGGAAGAGAAGGCTGAGGTAAGTGGTAATGGAAAAGGAAGTGATAGTGATAGTAATAGTGAGATTGAAGATAAGGGAATCAGGCATAGTAAGTATGAACAGAAATGTGATAGGAAGAATAAGAAGAAAGGTAAAAGTGATGTAAGGAAAGAGAAGAAAAAGTGTCAGGATGATAGCAAGGATTATCGTGAATGGGTGAAAGTGGTAACTAGGAAAAAGGGTAAGAAGGGAATGGTTAAGGATAGGAATTTAAGTGTTGAAGTGGATTCATTATATTCAAATGAGGAAGAAGGTAACAAGGGAGTAGGCAGTGAAGATAGTGAGAATGAAGTTGAAGTTTGTAAGACAGTGTTTATGAGAGGTACTGAGGTGTGAAAGGTTCAATGAGCATAGTGGTAAGGATGTGTATGATTTTTTTTTAGGGAGTATGAGAGGTACTGTCAGGATAAGTATGGTGATAGTAAGAGAGTTTGGGCTAGGGAGTTAGGAGAATATTTGACTGGGTATTTGTTGATGATGTATGGTGTAATAATGAGTGTAGGGGATGTTGATTATGAAAATGTGAAAAAGAGAATAATTGAACTGGTGAAACGTATGAAAGGGAGTGTTAGGTATAAGCGTAAGAATGATTTTGATGAGGCACGGATGAATGTAGGAGAAGCGATATCGATGTATGTATGTAGGTTGGAAACGTTAGCAAGGAAGAAGTATGGGGATGAAGGCATAAATGAGAATAAGGAGTTAATGAGGAAGTTTTTGGCGACCATACCTGAGAATATGTGCGAATTTATTAATTTGAAACGGAAGGAGAAAATGAGGTGGACGAAAGAAAGATTAACATGGGATGATATCCTAGAATTAGTTGAGGATCATGAGTTAGATAGGTGCATGAAAGAAAGCAAATCTGTGAGTGTAAGAACTGGAATGGAGGAAAGTGTGCCAGAATTTGTTAGTTTTAGAGATGCTGTTATGAGAGTAATGATGAGGGTAGCTGATAGTGTAGTAGATAGGAATGTTAGAGCGAGTAATGTGGGAATACCTGTAAGGACAAATGAAGTGTTTAGGCAAAGGAATCAGGTTTGGAGGGATAGGAGTGCTAGTGCGCCGTAAGGTAGGTCAGGTAGTTGTATCCGTGAAGAGAAGTGTTATAGATGTGGGAAAGTAGGACATAAGAAGAATGAGTGTAGATGGGCTCTAGGTGCTTGTTTTGGATGTGGTGAGGTAGGGCATAGAATTAACGAGTGCAAGAAAGAGAAAGGGATTAAATGTTATCAGTGTGGTATGACTGGGCACAAAGCGAGTGGATGTCGTAGTAATCGTATGAATGTGATTTGTGGTAATTGTGGTAAGGATGGTCATTATGCTAGAATGTGCAAGTGTACTGAATGTGGTGTAGATGGGCATATACCCAGGGTTTGTAGATAGAAGGGATTAGGCCAGCCAGGATGTTCGGGAAACTAGAGTGTGAGAGGGTTCAGCTGGGTGAGTCCTCCTGTGTGTGTGGAAGGAATAGGATCAATGTTTGTGAGAATGGGAACAAAGCGAGTGGATGTCGTAGTAATCGTATGAATGTGATTTGTGGTAATTGTGGTAAGGATGGTCATTATGCTAGAATGTGCAAGGAGCCGCGGGGTAAGTGTACTGAATGTGGTGTAGATGGGCATATACCCAGGGTTTGTAGATAGAAGGGATTAGGCCAGCCAGGATGTTCAGGAAACTAGAGTGTGAGAGGGTCCAGCTGGGTGAGTCCTCCTGTGTGTGTGGAAGGAATAGGATCAATGTTTGTGAGAATGGGATGAATAATTGGTTGGAAATGAGCAAGTATGAACCTAGTATGCATGAGAAGTTATGGCTGGAAAATAAGCAATTAGTCTTAGTTTCATATAAGAAAAAGAGGCGTATGAAAGGTTTAAGTGAGGAGAAAGTGCAATGGAAATTTATAGGTATAGGTAAGAATCTGAATAAGTATGACAAGAGTGTAAATGTACAAGTGAGTGTGGAAGATAAATGTATTAATACAGATGAATCAGGGCTGAGTATGAAATATACCTATAGTGTGTGGGGTTTTTCATTAGATGATGTAAAAGAAAGTATGACGAATGCGAGAATGAGAGATAGGAGAATGATAAGTAGTATGAATGAATCTTTTTTTATAGTAGAAAATGGTTTTAATGAAATGGATGAATTGCTGACGGAAATAAGTAAGATTTTAGGGCCAGATGATAGTGAGGTAGATGGGATAGTACATGATATATTAGATGATAGGAATTTAGATAGGAATAGTGTTAATGTAGCGAATGATAGTGATAAGGAAGATGTGAATGAGAGAGTATATGGAGGCCCAGTTACTCAGAGTAGAGGTCCCGTTCCCTACTGCGACTGGGTAATGAATAAAATAATGTAAGTGTTGTGTGAGAAGGATTTGGCAAAGTAAGGGGGAAGAATGTGGAGGATTTATTTTTGTTTTCTTTTTCTTTTTGTTTTTGCCAGATCCAGAGAGAGAGAGAGAGAGAGAGAGAGAGAGAGAGAGAGAGAGAGAGAGAGAGAGAGAGAGAGAGGGGTAGTTAGTGTATCGATTGTTTGTTGTGAGAAAGACTGTTGGTATAATGAGATTGTTTGTTTATGAATTTAGTTAGGTTACGACAGTGGTGAATGTCTTGGGTGAATGCTTATTTTGATTTTGACTGCAGCTAGAGGCTGGTGTGAATGCTGGATTATATTTATTATTCTTTATTACCAGCATGGAAATTCATTGGTTTTCTGAGTAAGTACAGTTTTGTTTATATTTGCTTGTCATGATTGTGAATGAGAGGAACAGTTTATTATTTATCTTAGATTATAGTGCGATAGTTTAGTTAGTTATGAGTGTTCGTAAGAGTTTTTCTTTTTTTTTCTTTTTCAGGCCGTAATTCCTCCTTTGGAGAGAGTTCACTTGAATGTGAAATTGACTGTTGATGACCTGGCTTGTTTAAGGAACATGATTGTGTTAGAATGCTCTAGTGGATTGACCAACTGTTGACGACCTGGCCTGTTTCTCACAATTAAGATTTCGTATGATCCTTCTATTGATGATGATGATGATGATGATGATGATGACGATAATAAGCACGACCTCAATCAGGGAAGTAGTTGTGGCAAATTGCCACCCAGTGAACTGTTAAACCCATAGTTGTGTTAGTGTGCCGTAAAGGCTTGTGTGTGGCGATAGTGTTGGTGTACTATAATAATTATAAAAGTTAATTTATATATATATATATATATATATATATATATATATATATATATATATATATATATATATATATATATATATATATATATATATATGTATATATATATATATATATATATATATATATATATATATATATATATATATATATATATATATATATATATATATATATATATATATACATATATATATATATATATATATATATATATATATATATATATATATATATATATATATATATATATATATATATATACATATATATATATATATATATATATATATATATATATATATATATATATATATATATATATATATATATATATATTTGGTGTTTGTGTGCGGTGTAATTCAAGTTTGTTATGGTTTTTTGCGTTAATTTGAATGGTGGTTATGGTATATTTAGTGTAAAGTTTTTGATGCTGTTGATTCTAGTTTAAAGTTTTAAGTTTTGATTAGTTCAAAGTGTTTTTTGTGTGGATGGTTTATGATTTATTTTTAAGTTTTAAGAAATATAGTTTTAAGGTTATGTTTGGTTTTGTTTTATGTCCTTTTTGTCTAAGGGTCCAGTTTTTGATAACATAAGGGGAAAGTTTGTGTTGCAGAGACAATTGTCAGTTAGTGAGATCAAGGGTGTGGGGGGTTGTTTTTAAACATCCCGCCTCACCCCCTTGATTGATATTTCATGCATTTTGGTGAGCAAGCATTGCAAATCATGTGGTGTTCTGCTAAGAAGGATAGCATCATCAGCATACTCATGGTCTGCTACATTCATATCACCAATCCAGTCCAATCCTTCTCCACCATCTCTGACTGTTTTACACATTACAAAAGTCCACGAGGAGGATAAACAATATAGGTGACAACACATCCCTTGAAGTACTCCGCTTTCCACTAGAAATCTCTTGATAAGACTCCATTAACATTAACTTTGCACTTACTATGCTCATGAACAGACTTAACCAAATTTACAAATTTAAAAGGAATTCCATAGTAACGCAGGATTATCCACAAAAATTGGGTGGTGCACACTATCAAAGTCTTTTTCATAGTCCACAAATATCATCAAATGGGTATTTCTATATTCTAGGCATTGCTGTAAAACATGTTTTAAAATGAAAATTTGGTCAGTGCAACTTCTACCTTTTCTAAATTCATCTCTCATTTTTCATAAAAACTGACATAAGTGTTATGCTTCTGTAATTATTGCAATCAGTCAGGTTTCGATTTTTAGCTATTTTCACCAACACTCCCTCCCAACTCCCATTCATCAGGTTTTGCCTCTTCATGCCATATTCTACAAAATAATCTTGTAAGTAGTCAGGGAGTCACTTCATTTTCGGCCAGTATCATCTCGGCAGTTATTCCATTGTATCCAGGGGCTTTCCATCTCTTCAGCTTTTTGAGGATAGCTTCTACTTCAAACACACTAAATTCATTCTTGGGCATATCAAGGTCTTCATCAGCTTCAGGTATATCAATCAAATTACTCCCTTCATATGTCTTATTCATAACCTCACTAAAGTGTTCCATCCAACGTTCTCTCTCTTTTGATGGGTATGTGCTTCCCTTTCTTTGCCCCAGTCGAGATTTCATTAATAATTTTATGAGCAATTCTCACTCCATAGCCACTTCTTGATTTCATAGCTTTGTCGGCCTCATCTGGTTTGCTGTCTAAATACCCTCTCCAGTCATTCCTGTTTTTTTTTTTTTTTTTTTTTTTTTGACCTCACAGTCAATACTGGAATACTTAGCATGCTCTACCTTGTAATTATCATTATTTCCTCGAAAACATTCAACAATGAGTTTCTGTCTTAGTCTCCTTTTTATATTATCTAAAGTATCATTTGATATCCATGGCTTTTTCCTTGCAACTGTTTGTCCCACGACATCACTACCAACTGACTGATATATGTTCTTAATATCACCCGATGCTTCATTAATTGTCTGTTCTTCGTGTCTTAAAGTCTCTAAGACTGCAAATCGGTTCTTACATTCAATTGCCAATGTTTCCCTGTGCCCTTCCTTTAGAAGCTTAGTTGTAACAAATATTTCTCTTGGGTGCTTTTAGTTTTAATTTCAGTGTGGCAATGAGGAGCTGGTGATCACTACCAATATCTGTACCTCTATAGCTTTTCACATTTCTCAGAGCCCTCATTCTCTCTTTATTAATAGCAAGGTAATATATCTGATTTGTGTAACTGAAGTCCACGTATACTTGTGGATGTTCTTATGTTGGAACAGAGTGCCTCCAATTCCATTTTCATTTGCTACTTCACCAAGACCCTTGTCACCCATCACATTTTCTATCCCTTGATTATTTTTTCCAACTTTAGCATTGAAGTTGCCAATCACAATTTTCATGTTTCTCTCAGGGATCTATCACATCTATTATCCTCTGCAGTTCTTCATAGTATTCATGTTTCCTTTCTTCAGGGGAATCATTTGTTGGGGCATAGCAAACTATAATACTCACAAGGCACTGCTTTCATTTGAACTTTGATTGTAACAATCTACTATTTACAGCTCTCCACTCGGTTAATGCCTTTTCCGCTCTTGATGTCATCGCCATTCCCTTACCAATCCCCTTACAATGTGTTTCACTTAGGGTTAAGATATCCAAACTATATTTCATAAGTTCACTTTCCACTTGCTGTAACTTCCCAATCTGATACATGGTTCTAACATTCCAATTACCTATTTTCATTTTTCTTTAGTATTTATTAACCGGGAGATTTTTAGCACCCCACTACACACGGGGCTGGGGGCCATTCTTTCATCTTCTCTATCCTTGACTGACTAAATTCATACAGGATTCATTGGCTAGATACATGAAAGGATAGCCAGTTCTTTGTGATGCGCAGTGCCTATCTAACTAAGGCAAGTGACCCCTGATGGTCCATACTATTTCTAGTAAGATCAACCACCAGGCATCAGGAGTAGAAGCCGAAGAGACCGTTTGTCCTTAAACCCATCCATCACCCTGCTACCAGTGACTTCTTCGAGATTTAGGGGGATATCTCCTCCACACCCAAAGCTCTCATTACCCCACCAAGTTGCTCATCTGTTTATACGAATATAACCGTTGGCAAATATGGATTGCTAATATATATCGCATTGCACGATATTTATATGCCTATATATGTATCCCCGTACGGGGATATTGTCTGTATTATAAGTAGAAAATATCTAAAGGGTTTTGGCGACCCTTCGGTCCGGAGTCAATTCTTTTCTCTCATGCTGTCCCCTCAATTCTTTCATCCCTCTATATTTACTGTCCAATCCCTTATCAAACTTTACTTCTCGCTATCTCTTCCCCTGCCAACTCGCAATGGGCCAGCGCAGCAGGGTATGGCCCACAATCTCCCCAAATGAGTTACAACCACAGACAAAATTCGGCCGTTCCTGTTGGGTCAGCAGATTTAAATCAAGACCCAACCACACAGTCTGATTTGGATAGGGACTGTGTGCTGTATAAGCGACTATCCAACCCTAAAACAGTGCTTAACATTGCTACGTACAATGTAAGAACCCTGTCTGAAGAGATACACCTGAGTAGCCTGGAAACAGAGATTATGAACATCAATTGGGATATTATAGGAATCTCCGAGATGAGAAGACCAGGTGAGAAAATCCAAATGCTTAAAAGCGGCCACTTGCTTTACAACAGTGGCAAGGAAAGCAAACAAAATGGTGTGGGATTTCTCATAAGCAAAAACTTACACAGCAACATTGAGAAGTTCACAGCCACATCAGACAGAGTTGCTAGTGTCACTCTTAGAATTTCAAAGTGGTACAGACTATCATACAGGTATATGCTCCCACATCATTGTCATCCCAAGAGGAACTGGATAACTTTTATGATGACCTATTTACCACTCTAAATAACAACAAAACCCATTACAACATCATAATGGGGGATTTCAATGCTAAAATTGGAAAAGGGAATGAGGATTGCGTTGGCAAATTTGGATATGGGGAGAGAAATGAAAGGGGAGATGACTTGATAAATTTTGCTGTAGCACATAACTTCAAGATCATGAACACATTCTTTCAAAAGAGTGAAAACAAGAGATGGACATGGCGAAGCCCAAACTATGAAACACGTAATGAAATAGACTACATACTGGTAGACAAACATAATATAGTTAAAAATGTTGATGTCCTGAACCAAGTCAATGTAGGCAGTGATCACAGGATGATAAGATGTAAAGTCCAAATCAACATCAAACAAGAAAGGCAAAAACTATTCTTCTTAAGACCAGAACATATCAAAGTACCTGAAGCTCTCAAATCTACATTTCAGATAGAGTTAAAAAACCGCTACAAGATTCTTGGAAATTTAGAAGACCAAAACAGTAATGAAACTGATCTTGAAAACTTGAATAAAAACATCATTATCCCCCTGAAAGAAGTAGCAAAGAAGTTCCAGGACACAAAACCCTCTGGCAACAGCAAATTCTCGGAAAACACAAAGAACCTCATAAAAAAACGGAGAAATCTCAAGCCCCCATCAACAGTGAGGGAGAAAATTGAAGCAGCAGAACTAAACAAAACTATACAGAAAAAGCAACGAGAAGACCTTCGCAATAGAACGACAAAAATAATTGAAGATGTCATCAAACAAGGCAGAGGGTTTAAAACAGCAAAAAGAAAACTCGGCCAAGGGAAGCTGCAATTCACTGGGGTGCTAGAAGAACACGGATCCCTTACAACCAACCGTGATGGAATAGCAAAGCGAGCAAGAGAGTACTACCAAAAGCTTTACTCCTCAGAAAGACCTCGTTACCATCTTCGTGAAAGAGCAAATCAACACCCATCTCATAACTTTCCAGAGATCACAGCAGGCGAGGTGCGACTAGGTGTCAAGCAAATGAAGAAAAGGAAAGCACCGGGACCAGATAACATCACGTTAGACCTAATAGCAGATGCTGATGAGCCAATCCAGGTCAGACTGGCGCGACTATTCAATGAATGTCTGAAGAAGAGCAAAACGCCAGAAGAGTGGAATAAAGCTATCCTCATTCTACTCTACAAAAAAGGCGACCCCAGGGACATGAACAACCAACGGCCAATCAGCCTCCTTAATGTTATTTATAAAATTTTCACCAAAGTTATTACCAACCGAATTGTAGGAAAGCTTGATGAAAATCAGCCAAGGGAACAAGCGGGCTTTAGAAGAGGCTACTCCACAATTGACCATCTACAAACAGTAAACCAAATCATTGAGAAAACAAATGAATATAAGATACCACTAGTTGTAGCACTTGTAGATTACACCAAAGCATTTGACTCGGTTGAAACTGAGGAGGTCATGTCAGCGCTGGAGGAATAGGGAGTTGACTCTGTGGAGGATTTATTTTTACTTTATTTTTATTTTTTGTTTTTGCCAAATCCAGAGAGAGAGAGAGAGAGAGAGGGAGAGAGAGAGAGAGAATTTCATTTGCTTTAGTTTTGCTAGATCGCGCGAGTGCGTGTGTGTTTGTGTGTGTGTTTGTGTGTTTGTTTGTGTGCTTGTGTGACTGCGGTGCGCGCCGAAGAGCAAGTGGTAGTTAGAGAATGATCGTTGGTGGTGAGAAAGACTGTTGGTACAAATGAGATTGTTTGTTTACATTTTTTAGTTAGGTTACGACAGTGGTGAATGTTTCGGAGCGAATGCTTTTTTTGATTAACTGCGTCCTGAAGCAGTTGTGTGGTTGAATGCTGGATTATTATTTTTTGACCAGCGTGGAAGTGTTTTTGATTTTTCTGAGTAAGTACAGTTTTGTTTATCTTTGCTTGTCGTGATTGTGAATGATAGGAACAATTTATTATTTATCTTTGATTATAGTGCGATAGTTCAGTTAGCTAGAAGTGTTCGTAAGTGTTTTTCTTTTTTTATTTTGGCAGGCTGCGATTCCTCCTTTGGGAGAGAGTTCCTCGAGTGTTTACGTGATTGTTGACGACTTGGCCTGTAACAGAACTCGATACTATTGCTCAGATTTATTTTGTTGACGACCTGGACTACGATTATGATTATGATTTGATTGCTCTTAACGATTTTATTGATATTGATGCCATAATGACCCCGCCCGTATGAAGGATTTTCCGTCTGGACCACTGATGAATAAGATTTTGATGATGATGATAATGATGACTATGATTAATTAACCCCGATATAGGAAGTGACTGTGGTAGTTGGACTCGGGGTATTACCGGTTGCCAATAAGTTGTGGCAGTGGGCTGTGAAGGTCTCTGGGGCCTTGTATGGACAACGGTGTCCACATACTGTGATTTATTATTTTAATTGCGTTTTTTTTTGTACTGGCTGTGAATGGTGTCGGTGTCGGGTTTCTGAGGGTTATTTTGAGTATTGGCGACGGTGTCCGTGGTCAGACATATATTTACAGAATATTTTGTTTATGAAGATTTAGGTTTGGTGATTTGGTTGTCTGTCTTTAGTATTAAGGTTTCGTGAATGACATTATTTTGGTTTTTTGAATATTTTAAGTGATTGTTATAGTTAGTAAGAAATATATAGTTTTAAGGATATGTTTTGTTTTGTTTTGTCCTTATGTCTAAGAGTCTGGTTTTAGATAACGTAAGGGGAAAGTTTGTTTTGTTGAGACAATTGTCTGTAGGTGTGATTCAGGGTGTGGGGCTTGTTTTTTAAACATCCCGCCACATTATTTTGGCGCCCGAACAGGGACAGTCGAGGTGGGATTGAACCAGACTCTTTCACAAAGGTTATATTTAGGATTTAGATTTAAGGTTAACGATAATGGAAGGTAAATTAAAGGCTTTGGAGGAGGAACTGCGGCATTATAAAGAACGGGAGCAGATGTTGATAGTTGAGAAAGAGAGGTTGCTAGTAGAGAATGAGAGGTTGAACTGGGAGAATGAGGCGATGCAGAAGGAGCTTAGGGAGTTGAAGGGAACTGTAGAGAGAGTGGAAGAGGGTGTTGAGATGAGGATGCGAGAGAATGAAGAACGAATGGAGAAACGAATGGAAGATATGATGGGGCAAGTCATGGGGATGATGAAAACTATAATGGGGGAAGGTGCAGTCGGAGGAGTGTCCTCAGCTTCGGGTAATGGGTTGATAGTGGATGAGAAGGTTAAGGTTAGTGATAATGGGAAAGGAAGTGATAGTGATAGTAGTAATAGTGATGGTGATATTGAAGATAAGGGAATTAGGCATAGTAAGGATGAACAGAAAGGTGAGAGGAAAGATGAAAGGAAAGGTAAAAGTGATGTGAAGAAAGAGAAGAAAAAGTATCAGGTTGATTGCAAGGACGATCGTGAATGGGTGAAAGTGGTAAGAAAAAGGGTAAGAAGGGAATGGTTAAGGATAGGAATTTAAGTGTGGAAGTGGATTCATTATATTCGAATGAGGAAGAAGGTAACAAGGGAGTAGACAGTGATGATAGCAGTGAGAATGAACGTGATGTGTGTAAGACTGTGTTTATGAGAGAGGTACCTCGGTGTGAAAGGTTCAATGAGCATAGCAGTAGGGATGTATATGATTTTTTCAAGGAGTATGAGAGGTATTGTCAGGATAAGTATGGTGATAGTAAAAGAGTTTGGGCTAGGGAGTTAGGAGAATATTTGACTGGGTATTTGTTGACGATGTATGGAGTGATAATGAGTGTAGGGGACGTTGATTATGAAAGTGTGAAACAGAGAATAATTGAGCAGGTAAAACGTATGTAAGGGAGTGTTAAGTATAAGCGTAAGAATGATTTTGATGAAGCACGGATGAATGCAGGAGAAGCGATATCAATGTACGTATGTAGGTTGGAAACTTTAGCTAGGAAGAAGTATGGGGATGAAGGTATAAATGAGAATAAGGAGTTAATGAAGAAGTTTTTGGCTACTGTACCCGAGAATTTGGCTGAGTTTGTTAATTTGAAACGGAAGGAGAAAATGAGGTGGACGAAAGAAAGATTGACATGGGATGATATTTTAGAGATAGTTGAGGATTACGAGTTGGATAGATGTATGAAAGAAAGTAAATCTGTGAGTGTAAGAACTGGAATGGAGGAAAGTGTGCCAGAATTTGTTAGTTTTAGAGATGCTGTTATGAGAGGACCGATGAGGGTAGCGGATAGTGTAGTAGATAGGAGTGTTAGGGCGAGTAATGTGGGAATACCTGTAAGGACAAATGAAGGGTTTAGGCAAGGGAATCAGGTTTGGAGGGATAGGAGTGCTAGTGCGCCGCAAGATAGGTCAGGTAGTTGTATCCGTGAAGAGAAGTGTTATAGATGTGGGAAAGTAGGACATAAGAAGAATGAATGTAGATGGGCTCTTGGTGCTTGTTTTGGATGTGGTGAGGTAGGGCATAGAATTAGCGAGTGCAAGAAAGAGAAAGGGGTAAAATGTTATCGGTGTGGTATGACTGGGCACATAGCGAGTGGATGTCGGAGTAATCGTACAAATGTGATTAGCGGTAATTGTGGTAAGGATGGTCATTATGCTAGAATGTGCAAGGAGCCACGGGGTAAGTGTACTGAATGTGGTGCAGATGGGCATGTAGCTAGGGTATGTAGGAAGAAGGGAGTAAATCAGCCAGGATGTTCGGGAAACTAGAGTGTAAGAGGGTTCAGCTGGGTGAGTCCTCGAGTGTGTGCGGAGTGAATGTGATGCATGTTCGTGAAGGTTTACTACATGAAGACGTGATGGGCGAAAGAGCTTATGACTGCATGAG
Source organism: Palaemon carinicauda (assembly GCF_036898095.1). Lineage (NCBI taxonomy): Eukaryota > Metazoa > Arthropoda > Malacostraca > Decapoda > Palaemonidae > Palaemon > Palaemon carinicauda. Next base: position 67,224,411 of record NC_090757.1, read on the forward strand.
TGCAAAAGTAAATTTTAATGGAATAGAGCTAGTTGGTCTGATTGATACTGGTTGTGGTGTCAATTTAATGTTTAGGAATGCATACGATAAGGTAAGGGATGTGTGTGAATTTAGGGGGTGTAAAGGTGAAGTGAAAGGTATCGGTAATTTAAGTATGTCTGTGCAAGGAAAGTTACGTCAAAATGTTATGATTGGGGGGCTGATGATGGAAGATAATGATTTTTATGTGGTTGAGGGAGTAAATGACAAATACGATGTGTTGTTAGGTTATAACTTCTTGAAAAAATGCGGTATGATTGTACATCCTAGTGTGAATATGATAGAGATGAAAGTTAAGGGTAAATTTTGTGGGGAATTTTATTTGA
>NC_090757.1:67232275-67239775 GCF_036898095.1 Palaemon carinicauda
TCCGGTTGTTCCCTTTTAGTAACTAATAATTCTTTTCTTTGGTAAATGAGTTTTTTCCATATGAGTTTATATAGTATATATAGTTTATCTTGTGTGATTTTGATAAATGGAGCCAGTTAATATGCCTAAATCTTATAGATAAATCTTTCCTTCAGTTTCTTTATAGCAAATCAGACCTGTTATTATTATTATTATTATTATTATTATTATTATTATTATTATTATTATTACTATCCAAGCTACAACCCTAATTGGAAAAGCAAGATGCTATAAGCCCTGGGGCTCCAATAGGGAAAAATAGCCCAGTGAGGAAAGGAAATAAGGAGATAAGTAACTGAAGAGAACAAATTATCAATAAATCATTCTAAAAAAAGTAACAACGTCAAAACAGACATGTCATATATAAACCATTAGCAACGTTAAAAACAAATATGTCATATATAAACTATAAAAAGACTCATGTACGCCTGGTCAACAAAAAAAAGCATTTGCTCCAACTTTGAACTTTTAAAGTTCTACTGATTCAACAACCCGATTAGGAAGATCATTCCACAACTTGGTAACACCTGGAATAAAACTTCTAGAGTACTGCGTAGTATTGAGTCTTATGATGTAGAAGGCCTGGCTATTAGAATTAACTGCCTACCTAGTATTACGAACAGGATAGAATTGTCCAGGGAGATCTGAATGTAAAGGATGGGCAGAGTTATGAAAAATCTTATGCAACAGGCATAATGAACTAATTGAACGACGGTGCCAGAGATTAATATCTAGATCAGGAATAGGGAATTTAATAGACCGTAAGTTTCTGTCCAACAAATTAAGATGAGAATCAGCAGCTGAAGACCAGACAGGAGAACAATACTCAAAACAAGGTAGAATAAAAGCATTAAAACACTTCTTCAGAATAGATTGATCCCCGAATATCTTAAAAGACTTTCTCAATAACCCAATTTTTTGTGCAATTGAAGAAGAAACAGACCTTATATGTTTCTCAAAAGTAAATTTGCTGTCGAGAATCACACCTGAAATTTTGAAAGAGTCATACAAATTTAAAGAAACATTATCAATACTGAGATCCGGATGTTGAGGAGCCACCGTCCTTACCCTGCTTACAATCATACTTTGAGTTTTGTTAGGATTCAACTTTGCACCATGCACTAATTTTAGCTAAATCTCTATTAAGGGATTCACCAACACCAGATATACATTCGGGGGATGGAATTGATGCAAAGAGAGTAGCATCATCTGCATATGCAACAAGCTTATTTTCTAGGCCAAACCACATGTCATGTGTATATAGTATGAAAAGTAAGGGGCCAAGAACACTACCCTGTGGAACACCTATACTCACTATGGTGCCCATCAACAAGAACTCTTTGAGATCTACTACTTAAAAAATCAATAATAATGCTAAGAAACGACCCACCCACTCCCAACTGTTTCAGTTTGAAAACAAGGGCCTCATGATTAACACGGTCAAAGGCAGCACTAAAATCAAGGCCAATAATACGAACTTCCCGACCACAATCAAGGGATTTCTGTACTGCATTGGAGATTGTAAGAAGGGCATCACATGCTTCAAGGCCTTCACGAAAACCAAATTGCAAACTAGGGAATAGATGATTACCTTCAGCAAACCTATTCAGACATTTTGCCAGAAGACGTTAAAAAACTTTAGATAATATGGGAGTTATGGAAATTGGGCGTTAATCAGTGGGACTTGAGCTACCACAAACACATTTACATAGAGGAGTAACATTACCAATTCTCCAACAAGTGCTAAAAGCTCCTCTTTTTGCTAACTTGCGCAAAATAACAGATAATTCTGGAGCTAAGAAATCTGCTGTCTTTATAAAAAACAAAGGAAAAATACCATTTGGGTCTACACCTCCTTAAGCATCAAGGTCCATCAACAGAGCTTTAATCTAATGAGATCGAAAAGCTAAACTAGTTAGTTTAGCCTCAGGAAAACAGGAATGAGGAAATTCAAGTTTTTCATTACTCTGTTTACTGTCAAAAACATCAGCCAAAAGGGTTGCCTCTTCCTTTGGACAGTGAGTGACTGAGCCATCTGGTTTAAGTAAAGGAGGAACTGTTGCATCCACACCAAAGAGTACAGATTGAAGGGTAGACCACCATTTATGTTCCTGAGTTTACCAGAGAGGGTTTCTTTTATGATTAAATTGTACTCTTTTTCAGTTGAGGCATAAACTCTCTGAGCAAAAACTCGAAGCCGAGTATAGTTGTTCCAGGTCAAATCTGATTTTTTACCCTTCCAAAGGCGATAGGCCTCCTGCTTTTCCAAATAAGCACGTCTACAATCATCATTGAACCACGGTTTGTCCTTCATTCGGTACCTTAGCACACGAGAAGGGATACGCCTATCAATTATGTTGACTAGATTCTCATTCAAAGGGACAACAGGATCTACACTATTATATAATTGTGACCAATTCAAGCAAAAAAGATCATGCAAAATCCTATTCCAGTCTGCTTGGGATTTCATATAAATTTTACAGGAATATGATATATCAGGGACAGGCTGCTAAGTCTTCACTAATAATGAAATCAAGGCATGATCAGAAGTCCAGACTGGAGAACCAACATTACTAGTTATAATGCCAGGGGAGTCAGTGTATACGAGGTCCAAGCAATTACCAGACCTGTGAGTAGCTTCACTTATGATTTGCTCACAGGCTGATTTAGAGGCAAAGTCTAAAGCTCTTAAGCCATGGCGATCGGTAGGAGAGATAGAACTTAACCACTTCCTATGGTGAGCATTAAAATCACCAACAAAGACAAAAGAAGCCTTTCTATCATCTTCTTGTATCTTAGCTATAATGGTAAGAAGACAATCGAAGATAGAATCATCCATGTCTGGATTCCGGTAGATCGAACACAAATAAAAGTTGTTATGTCTGATTATCTTCAGCAGTTCCTTCAGGTACCTTCAAGACCCCTTCATATACTCTAGGAGTGGTCCTCCACATCCTAATCATGTTGTGTCTAACTCATGTCACGTTGTCAACTTCCCAATTCTTGCTTTCAACTTGAATTAACTTCAACTTCATCGTGAGGTCTTCAAATTGCTCATTCCATAAGCATTGCAATCACATTGCGTCGGAGAGTGCTCTTGAATACGGGCCAAAGCTAGTAGACTAGAATGGAGATTTTGCAAGCTATAGAGTCGGCATATTCTGTCAACATCTGTATAATTCGTTAGTAAACTAGGAAGTTACTGAATAGTACTTATTAGAATAATATTTTCATCAGTTACGAAGCAAACTGTTAAGTGTTTCTTTATTCTTCTTCTTTTTTACAAATCCATCTTTATTATATGTAATCGTTGATGTTTCAATGTTCTAGTCTGTAAAATCCGCAAACCATTCCATACATGCAAAATGTTGCACTATCTATGATTATATTAGAACATACGCTAATTTGTCGATAATAGGTTGGCCATGTCACTAGCTACCCGCGTTGAAATACTGCTGCTAGAGAGTTATGGGTCCTTTGATTGTCCAGACAGTACTATATTGGGTCCCTCTCTCTGTTTACGGCTCATTTTGTCTTTGCTTCCGCATGCAGCAAATAGTCTGGTCTATTCTTTCCACATTTACCTCGGTTCTCATACACCTGACAACACTTAAATTACCAAATAATTTTCTTCGCTCAAGAGGTTAATCACCGCACTGTGATTGCTCAGTTGCTACTTTCCTCATGATAATAGTAGAAAAGAGACTTTAGGTATGGCAAGAAGCTCTTCTAGGAGAAGGACACTCCAAAATCAAACCACTGCTTGAGAGTACACCCAGGCACACATTTGTCTCATTTCCCTTTCTCTTGTATTTTAAAAGTTTTTTATAGTCTACATATGAAAAATTTATTTTAATGTTTTTATTGTTCCTAAAGTAATCTATTTTGATTTTTAATTATTTCTCTTGCAGTTTGTCTATTTCCTTATATCTTTAACTCACTGGGCTATTTTCCCTATTGGAGCCCTTGGGCTTATAGCATGATTTTCCAATTAGGGTTGTAGCTTAGCAAGTAATAATAATAATAATAATAATAATAATAATAATAATAATAATAATAATAATAATAATAATAATAATAATAAGAGAGATGCCGAATTTATCTGAATCTTTATTCTCATAGAATTTTATATACAGTATATATAATTTTGTGTTATGTACTATTATGATGGTGAATAATAATCCATGCATTATACAGGATATGTCGAGGTTAATATATACACCATATTATATATACAGTATATATATATATATATATATATATATATATATATATATATATATATATATATATATATATATATATATATATATATATATATATATATATATATATATATATATATATATATATATATATATATATATATATATATATATATATATTATTTGCTAAGCAGCAACCCTAGTTGGAAAAGCAGGATGCTATAAGACCAGGAGCCGCAACATGGAAAATAACAAAGTGGGAAAAGGAAACAATGAAAAATTAAATATTTTAAGAAGAGTAACAACATTGAGATAAATATTTCCTATATAAACTATAAAAACTTTAACAAAACCAGAGGAAGAGAAATTAGATAGAATAGTGGGCCTGAGTGTACCCTCAAACAAGAGAAGTGTAACCCAAGACAGTGGAAGACCATGGTACAGAGGCTAGGGCACTACCCAAGACTAGATAACAATGGTTTCATTTTGGAGTGTCCTTCTCCTAGAAGAACTGCTTACCATAGCTAAAGAGTCTCTTCCACCCTTACCAAGAAGAATGTAGCCACTGAACAATTACAGTGCAGTAATTAACCCCTTGGGTGAAGAAAAATTGTTTGGTAATCTCAGTGTTATGAAGTGCATGAGCATAGAGAAAAATCTGTAAAGAATAGGCCCGACTATTCGGTGAATGTGTAGGCAAAAGGGGAAGAACCATAACTAAAGAGAAGGATCCACTCTAGTACTATCTGACCAGTCAAAGGACCCCATTTCTCTCTAGCGGTAGCATCTCAGCGGGCGGCTGGTGCCCTGGCAAAAATACTACCTCTATATATATATATATATATATATATATATATATATATATATATATATATATATATATATATATATATATATATGTATATATATATGTATATATATACAGTATATGTATATATATATATATATATATATATATATATATATATATATATATATATATATATATATATATATATATATATATATATATATATATATATAGTTTTGTGTTATATGCTATTATGATGGCAAATAATAATCCATGCATTATACGGTATATATAGAGGTTAATATATACACCATATTATATATATATATATATATATATATATATATATATATATATATATATATATATATATATATATATATATATAAATATACATATATATATATATATATATATATATATATATATATATATATATATATATATATATTTATATATATATGCATATATATATATATATATATATATATATATATATATATATATATATATATATATATATATATATATATATATATATATATATGCATATATATATGCATATATATGCATATGTACAATATATATATATATATATATACATATATATATATATATATATATATATATATATATATATATATATATATATATATATATATATATATATATTTATATATATATATATGTTTATATATATATATATATATATATATATATATATATATATATATATATATATATGTATATATATAAATAAATATAGATTATATATATATATATAGATATATATATATATATATATATATATATATATATATATATATATATATATATATATATCTATATATATATATCTATATCTATATCTATATATATATATATATATATATATATATATATATATTCTATATATATATATATATATATATATATATATATATATATATATATATATATATATATATATATATATATATATATATATATATATATATATATATATATATATATATATATATATATATATATATATAGATATCTATATATATATAGATATATATATATATATATATATATATATATATATATATATATATATATATATATATATATATATATATATATATATATATATATTTATATTTATACTGTTCAAATATCTGATCCAAAACATTAAATATAAAACATATATAATCCCTCTATAGACATGTTTGTAAAGTTATACTTATTTCGCTTTATAATTATTTTGAACTTCTCTATAATTTCTGAGTTCATTATATATAAACCATATAAAAAATATATATATATATATATATATATATATATATATATATATATATATATATACATACATATATATATATATATATATATATATATATATATATATACATATATATATATATATATATATATATATATATATATATATATATATATATAAACATATATTATATATATATATATATATATATATATATATATATATATATATATATATATATATATATAAATATATATATATTTATATGTATATATATATATATATATATATATATATATATATATATATATAATATATATATATATATATATATATATATATATATATAATGTTTTCAAATATCTGATCCAAAACATTGAATATGAAAAAATATAATCCCTGTATAGACATGTTTGCAAAGTTATAATGATTTCGCTTTATAATTAATTTGAACTTCTCCATAATTTCTGAGTTCATTCCAGTTGTTTCTTCCATTAACCAAGTTATCTCAAAGGGTCATTATCTGATTAACATTATCCCGTTTTAGAATCATCGTCTTGGGCTTCTATAACTTTTCTGTTCTAGTGATTTATTCTTACGTCTCATTTGACAATGTTTGAAATTATGGACGAACATTCCTTGGAAATAAAAGTTTATTTCAATTCATAGATATTCACTAAAATGTTAAGTAAAATGAAGAATATAAATCTTTTAATCTCTATTAATAGCTCCAATTTTGAATATCAACCTTTTGTGTAAGATACAGAAATAATTGCAGAAGGGTTTTCTTCAAAGAATGGAGTTTCAATAAGAATGAATAATCTGGCCAACATTTCATGCAAAAGCAAAAAAATCTGCGTTTGAGATCACTTATAGCTACATGGAATACCTTTTGCATATTGTATGTTGATACCTAATCCCGTGAGATGAAAAGTGAATTTTCTAAAAGAAGCAGAGTAAGTTTTCACATGTTCCAAACCACGGCTTTCGGTGTCCACAATAGGCCCCTTCTAACTTGAGAGTGAAGGGGCAGCAATTTTGTCTTTTTTCCAATTAGTCAATAACACAAAATATCAAACACAAGAAGGTACAGTGATTTCACTGGTCATTGATTGAGGGACAAACACTGACCTTTTTATGTATAATTTACACTGCATATGTTATCAGAAAAGAAATTATCAATCTAGTACGCCCTTTGT
>NC_090757.1:67252244-67259744 GCF_036898095.1 Palaemon carinicauda
TCCTCTATTTGTGAAGCTAAATTTTTAGGATTGATTTTCAATTGTAGGCTTACATGGATTCCTCACTTAAAGGTGTTGATAGCTAAATGTCTTGAGGCTCTGAATCTTTTAAAAGTATTGTCCCATACCTCATGGGGCCAGACAGTAGAACTATTTCAAAGTTATACAAAGCCTTAATTTTTTCCTAAATTAGTTATGGGTGTGAAATATACTCCTCAGCCACCACAAGCCGATTACAGATATTAGATTCAATACGTCATGCTGGTGTTAGATTGTACACCAGATAGTTTAAAACCTCACCTATCCCAAGTCTCCTTGTTGACAGTGGAGAGTTATCTCTAGACTATTACCGAATGTTTTCCATTATTCGGTATTGGTTTAGGTTACAAAGACTAACTCTTTAGCCTTTCAAACCGCAAGCCTTGTAGGAAACTCAACATACTTTGAGTTGTACCCAAAATCTCAACCTACCCTATTGCTTTCGGGTAAAATCAATTATCAAACAGTCTTGATATAATTAGAGGTAAGGTGCTTCCAATTAAGATATCATCAACCCCTCCGTGGAAATTATCAGAGATATCTTTTTGTAAATATTCTATTGGTGTTAGAAAATATGACTGAATTAGAAGCTAGGTCTCTTTTTTTTATGGAACATGTTGAAGATTATATGGAATTAATTTTTTATATATACTAATGGCTCCAAATCTGATGCTGGCATTGGATTTGGAGTATATCGTAGTTCTTTTATCTGTAGAGGTGCACTTCAATATCTTCCATGTTTACTGCCGAATTATATGGCATACTAACAGCTACTGAGAAAATAGTGTTATAAGAGGAGGGCAATGTTATAATTTATAGTGATTCAAGAAGTGCCCTTCAAACTTTAGAAGGATTTAATTCCTGTAACCCTTTTAGTTTTAAAGATTTTATAGTGGCTTTTAATTATTGGTCTAAAAGGTTTAACAGTTTGATTTTGCTGGGTTCCAGCACACATAGATGTGTCTGGAAATGAAGAGGAAGATTCACTGAAAAAGAGTGCTGCAGCTGAGTTGCTACTGTGATGGGCCGAGAGTAGGTTGTGACTCAAAAGGCGAGATGAAAACAACTGGGTTACTTTATTACAGAACATCGAGTTTATATACACACCAAGTCCCGGCAAGAAGGTAATAAAATACAACAGGTTATTTCTTGTCCAACCAGCAACTGGTTCTGTTAACAGTTAACAATAAGAAAAGCAGACAGGTTGATGCAAGTTGCTGTCAGTGCGAGGGTAGAGCGAAGATACAGGGGACAATATATACAAAAAAGAGAAATGTTGTTACTATGTACGATCGTGTGACACATGGGTGGTACATGGCTCCCCCCTAAAAATGACACACTGTTAATGTTAAATAGGGCACCCTGATCTAGAGAGAACTATAGGCAGGTCATCTGGCAGGAGATAAGCAGGTTTTAGACGATCAATGGAGACCCCGTCTTCTTTGCCACGAATGTTTAGTAGGAATGCTTCCGGATTGCGTCGGATCACAAGGAAGGGCCACGTGTAAGGGGGCGTTAGCGGTGACTTGCTAATGTCGTTGCGTAGGAAGATGTGCATTGCAAAGTGCAAGTCTGCCAGTATATGATACTTCGCTGGGGGCTTGTAAGTGTGGCGGCTTGGAGTAAATTTTCCCACGACGTAACGTATGTGCTGGAGATTGTTGGAGGAGGTTGCAGATGGAAAAGATTCGGCAGAGACGACCAACGGGTCCCCATACACCATTTCACCTGCGAGACGTCTTTAGGAGTGGTCCTTAGTCCCAGGAGGACCCAGGAAAGCTGAGTAAACCAGTTGGAGTCCTTGCAGCAGGACATCAAAGCTGCTTTGAGGCTGCGATGAAAATGTTACACCATTCCACTGGCAGCAGGGTTGTAGGCAGTTGTTTGATGAAGGGTGATGCCTAGGAGATTTGCTAACAATGTCCATAATTGAGAGGAGAAAATGGTACCCCTGTCAGAAGTAATATGCTTAGGGAAACCAAATCTTGCAATCCATCCTGAGAGTAAGGCAGATGTACATAAGGCGGACATTGCAGTTTCCATGGAAATGGCTTCACGCCAACGAGTAGAGTAGTCGATGACGGTAAAAAGGTATCGATGTCCTTGTGATGTGGGTAGGGGGCCTACAACATCGACGTGAATGTGGGCGAAACGATGCCGAGGTTGAGAGAGGTGCCCACTCCTGAATCCGTGTGTCGATGTACTTTGGAAGTTTGGCAAGAACTAAAGGTGCGGACCCAATCCTTAGCATCCTTAGAAAGGCTGTACCAAATGAATTTCATCTTCCGCAGCAGTGCAATAGAACAGCGCAAGGGATGTGAAAGTCCATGAATGAAATGAAACACCTGTTGGCGTATGGGAGCAGCAATCCAAGGTCGCGGTCTACCAGTACTGACGTCACCGAGGAGGGTAGTGTTGGAGTCGTCGAGGGAGACGTCTTCCCACCAGACGGATGTGCAGGATGTCCTACATTCTTCATACTCTGGATCCTGTCGTTGGTCTCCAGCCAAGGCGTTGTAATCCAACCCTAGTTGAACGGCAGCCAACGTGTTTCTTGACAGGGCATCGGCAATGGGATTCATTTTCCCAGGGACGTGTTGAAGGGTGCAATTGTATTTAGCCACGACGGAGAGAGGGCACCGTTGACGGGCAGACCAGGCGTCAGACTGTTGAGTGAAGGCATGAGCCGTTGACCACCTGTTCATGTACTGCACCTATAGCGACGCCACTAGCATTGGTGGAGAAAAGGAGACGGTCATATGGGACAGGAAAAATGAGAGCAGCAGCGGTTGATAGGGCATTTCTTGCATTGCAGAAGGTCGTTTCTTGAAGGCACCCCACTCCAGGTATTTTGGCTTGCCCTTGAGGGAGGTGTAGAGGGGAGCAAGAGTGGCGGCAATGGCTGGCAGAAAGCGGTGATAACAGTTGATCATGGCCAAGAATTCCTGCAGTGCTTTGACAGTCAAGGGCGTAGGGAACTTCTGAACGGCTGCTACCTTCTCAGGGAGGGGATGGACTCCTTCAGGAGTGATGCTGTGCCCTAAGAACGACACTTAGTTGGCGCCAAAGGTACACTTGTCGTTTCAGACTACAAGAGCATTTTGTTGCAGGCGGTCGAGCACGATGCGCAGGTGATGTAGGTGTTCCTTTTTTGAGGAAAAGAACGCAAGTATGTCGTCCATGCAACATACACAGAATGGGAGGTCCCCTAAGATGCCATCCATGAGATGTTGAAAAGTGGCCCCAGCATTACAAAATCCAAAACAGGAGTAATTGAATGTCTATATACCGAAGGGAGTGGTGATGGCGGTCTTGGGAATGTCTACTGGGTTCATAGGCACCTGATTATACCCCTTCAGATCGAGCTTGGAGAAAACCATCACTTTGTGAAGGTAGGAAGTCACGTCGGCGATATTTGGAAGGAGGTGTAATCCGGTTCTGTTTGCATGTCCAGGCACCTGTAATCCCCATATGGAGAGAGGGAGCCATCTTTCTTCAGGACGATGTGTAAGGGTGACAACCATGGGCAGGAGGCCTTTTAGCAAAGGCCCATTTCTTCCATTTCAGCGAACGTATGTTTGGCGGCTGCCAATCGATCCGGTGCCAGACGTCTGAATTTTGCGAAGGCTGGGGGTCTCGTTGTCTTGATATGGTGATAAATATCGTGTTTGGCAGGAGCCGTAGGCGTTTGACGAAGTTCTGGATGGAAAAGTTCTGGGTACGACGTGAGGAGGTGGGCGTAGGCATCAGTGAGTGCGTTGATGTGGAGAGCGAGGTTGGAGGGGACGGGTTGAAGGGGTGTCGACAAGTACTAGTCTCATTGATCAATCGTCGCTGGGCAACATCGACCAAAAGGTGGAAATGAGAGAGGAAATCCGCACCTAGGATTGGCTATGTGACGTCAGCAACAAGAAACTTCCAATTAAATTTACCATTTCCAAACGATAATGTAAGGTTCTCTTAACCGTAGATGGGTATTGGAGATCGTTGGCTGCTTCCAGTCGGACGTCGGCAGATTTAGACAGACTACATTGTGTCCTGAAGAGTTCCCTTGGCAAAAGAGAATGACAAGCGCCCGTGTCTACCAAAAATTGCACACTCGTTCCTGCATCATGTAAAAAGAAAAGATTAGAAACATGCGAGGCCACCGCCACGAGCGATGACCTATTCACATGTTTTTTGGCAACTGATAATCCTTGGCACATTTCTTCGCAGCAGCCCCGAATCTAGAGTGGTAGTAGCAAAAATGCTGCTGATGGGCGGCAGTAAGTGGCTGTAGAAGTTGTTGGTTAGGGCACGAGCGAGTGATGGGTGATGGGTGGCTTTGTCGCCGCTCCGGCACGTCACGTGGTAGGCGTGTATGTCCTACGGCATTCAAGTCAGCTATGGTTGATGTTGAATAGGTGTTCCTCTTTGTCAGGAGAGGAGGCATTGATGGAGGTCTTGAAGGTTGTGAAGTGCCTGTCCATAAAGGCGTCGGCTTTGGACATCAGGTCCTTTATGGGTAAACTATCGACATCGGTTATGGCAGCACGTACAGGTTTGGGTAAACAGTGTACCCAAGGGGCACGAAGTAGGTTCACCTCACGAGGAGAGCTGTCTGTGGCAGGTTGCAGGCGTGTGATACTGGTCATTTCCCTAAGGGCGAGCGAAGCCCTTTGGTCCCCCAATGGTTGTTGAGAGTGCTGAAAAAGCTTTGCTATACGGGCCGCTGGCGACGGCGAGTACTGCTGCAGAAGGTATGTTTTTGGGGCGTCATATGCTATTAGTGTGTCTCCTTGTTCACAAAGCCAGTCGGAGATTTCCGGAAAGGTGTTCTCGGGTATCGCCGCGAGAACATAATCTGCTTTGGTGGTTGAGCGAGTCATGCCCTTGATGCGGAACTGGAATTCTGCGCGCTGAGACCAAGCAGACGCCTCTCCGCTGGCGAACAATGAAAGTTGAAATAGAGTGGTGTCAACTTCCGGAGTGTCCGCCATAGTACCAGTGTTGGGAGGGGGGGGAGACCGCGTGAGGAGCGAGTCCACTTCCGGGGTCACCAATGTGGTGGGCCAAGAGCAGGTTGTTACTCAAAGGGAGAAATGAATGCAATTGAGTAACTTTATTACAGAACATCGAGTTTATATACACACCACGTACCTGCAAAAAGCTCATAAAATACAACCGGTTCTGTTAACAGTTAATAATACGAAAAGCAGACAGATTGATGCAAGATGCTGTCAGTGCAAGGGGAGAGCAAAGATACAAGGGATAATATATACAAAAAAATAGAAATGCCGTTACTAAGTACGAACGTGTGACACACAGGTGGTACACTACTAAGAGGTTATCCCATCCTTTGCAATGATTTTTTACCAGCAGTTAAGAATTCTATCTATAACAATTGGCAAAAGCATTGTGATAGTTTAACCAAAAATAAGATGAGATAAATCGTGATTGTTATATCACCTTGGAGGTATAATGGGATGCCCCGAAAATGAGAGACAACTCTTTGTTGTCTCTGCATTGGTCACACACTGATGACACACAAGTTTCTGATGGCTGGCCAACAGCAACTATATTGCGACGACTGTATGATTCCCTTGACAGTGAGGCATTTGTTGACCTAATGCCCCACTTATAGCACAGAAAGAAATAGATATCTGTTTGAGGCTCGGGGTGAAGATAGCATGTTCATCCTTACCAAAATCCTTGGATATGATGTGTCATGCAATGCAAGTGGTATTTTTAAATCGATATCAGAAGCAGGTTTTCTTAATGCTATTTAACTTTCATAACATTTATTTTTCTGTTTTAATTGAATTTTCTTTAAATTATTATTTACAATAAACAATATCGGCGTCAATGACCTTCGATGTCAGGATGGCCGAGAACTTCAAATCATTCATTCATTCATCCAGCATCAATAATAAAGAAGTCTTTTCAATTACCAAATTCTAGGAATGTCACAAATTCGTCTTAAGAAAAATTCATTGTTCATCTTTTATTCAAAGATCTAAGTCTTTTTTAGTTCTGTATTTATATAACTCAAAATTACATGCTACGTTGTTTTTTCAACCCATGTCTTTTATTTTGTCCTCTATTTCTCTTAATATGAAGATAAATCTATTATTCTATTTACTCAAGTTTACCGCCGATCGTCGTTGAAAACCAGAATTAGTTTGTCATAATGTTATCTCCCTAACTTTTCCAACTTCTCATCTCTTAATCTCAGCACAAATATCCCATGAGTTAGTTCTTTCTCCGCCTGAAAAATCTGATTGGGCCGAGTTTTGCTTTCTGCAAACCTTGAACCTTCTTGTGGTTGACCTCCATTCTGTTTGCATGTTTGCTTTATTATCTCCGCCAAGGAGGATATGTTTTCACCTCTGTTAATTAGTTTGTTCGTCACAAGCCTAACTAAAAAAAATTACAGATGAATTTTGATGAAAATTTCAGGATATGTCAAAAATGGGCTTTTTTAGAAGATATTAGATTTTGACAGCGATTAGGATAATCTTCCGGATCGAGGATTTTTGATAAAGGATTCTTTTTTGTTGCAAGATTGGACCAATTTTGATATTCTTCATCATCACTCATTAAATGAATCACAGAATAATTGGTAAAAATTTTAAACATAAAGTTGTCATAAAATCTAGCAATCACCACATCCGGATAATTCCATACCTATTGATCCAGAATTGGAACTAATAAATAGGGCATAGTGAAGGTCGAGAAGGTACGACAGATGATAGTGAGCAGCCTTAGCGGAGGTTTGAGCTAAAAAATAATATACTTCACTTTGTCATAGAATGAGCTTAGATTTTTATCCATTGCCAATTATGAGGAATTAAGAATTCTTCCATAAACCTCCACAGTATCATTGTGAAATTTACAGCATGTATAAGACAATCGTTGTCTTCGCTTTGATATCGCTAGATTATTCTCTTTATTTTATTTTCTTCAACAGATTAGTCTTTCACCGATGGTACTTTGCTGGTCCTGTGTCTCCTATCCTCCTAATGCATCAGACATTTATAAATATTGAGTAAATAATGAATTACACTAGGTCATGTTCACACCTTGTTCACACAATTAGTTATTTATCTATTTATTTATTCATTTATTTGTGTGTATATATATATATATATATATATATATATATATATATATATATATATATATATATATATATATATATATATATATATATATATATATATATATTTTATATACACACATATATGTATACATATATATATATATATATATATATATATATATATATATATATATATATATATATATATATATATGTATATATATATATGTATAAATATAATATATATATATATATATATATATATATATATATATATATTATATATATATGTATATATATATATTTATATATATTATAGTTATATATATATATATATATATATATATATATATATATATATATTATAGTTATATATATAT
>NC_090757.1:67267244-67282244 GCF_036898095.1 Palaemon carinicauda
AAATAAATGATGAGAATAAATTAACAATATATCATATTAAAACCAGTAACAGCGTCAAAACAGATATGTCCTATATAAACTATTAACAACGTCCAAAAAAGATATGTCATATATA
This sequence comes from Palaemon carinicauda, assembly GCF_036898095.1. Taxonomy (NCBI): domain Eukaryota; kingdom Metazoa; phylum Arthropoda; class Malacostraca; order Decapoda; family Palaemonidae; genus Palaemon; species Palaemon carinicauda. Next base: position 67,267,360 of record NC_090757.1, read on the forward strand.
AACAATAAAAAGACTCATGTCCGCCTGGTCAACATAAAAACATTTACTCCAACTTTGAACTTTGAAGTTCTACTGATTCAACTACCGATTAGGAAGATCATTCCACAACTTGGTAAAAGCTGGAATAAAACTTCTAGAATACTGTGTAGTATTGAGCCTCATGATGGAGAAGGCATGGCTATTAGAATTAACTGCCAACCTAGTATTACGAACAGGATAGAATTGTCCAGGGAGATCTGAATTTATAATAAAGATTGCCTGAAAGAATTAAAAACTGTAGTGAAACGAGATATAATTATTGGATACCAATTGGAAGCTGAAATGTATGGAATAATATTTTTTAAGGCGTACATAAAATACAGGATGTAGAGAAAGTGATAAAAAAAATGATCGAAAAATTGATAAAGGATTTATGACTTCTCTAAATGTTAAATTAAACGCTAAATGATTTTAGTAATTAAAAAGAAAAGAAAATTAGAAATTAATGAAATTAATGGAACAAATTTACTTTCCTTAAAAACAAACTTTCAAGTATCAGTGATCGCCATGAAACGAAACAATGTAAAAAAAATAAAAGAAAAATGCAGAAATAGGAAATAAAATTCAATTTAAGTTTATAAACATATTATTTAGAACGGACCCATGAGTGATTATCTAAAACGTGAACCTTTGTAGTAGAGAATATTTATATAATTGAAAATGCCTAAACAGACTTTCTATGATTATAGGAAAAGATTATCTTAAAATACTGAGCATCTATTGAAGCATTAAAAAAAACACGAATAACAGATGCTTGAAGACTGGGAAAAATAAAGAATGGTTGCACAAGCAGGTAATGCTACCATCTTTGCATCAATCCCATCTCTTGAATGTAGATCTGTGGTTATTCAATCCCATCTCTTGAATGTAGATCTGTGGTTGCTGAATCCCTTAATAGAGATCTAGCTAAGATTAGTGCATGGTCCAAATTGTGTTATGAAAAACATTTGGAAATGAAATAATTAAGAATGTCCATTAAAGTTACCTAATCTGCGAATTAGCACGAAATCGTTTTGAGATTGGCATACAAATGTTATCACAGTAATGATACGCTATTTGAAAGAGAGAGAGAGAGAGAGAGAGAGGAGAGAGAGAGAGAGAGAGAGAGAGAGAGAGAGAGAGAGAGAGAGAGAGAGAGAGAGAGAGAGAGTTATGCTTTATGTGCATTACATGAAAACTAAAGGAAACCTTTAAAAAATATATTTGCCAATTGGTGATACAAATTGTACCGCACGTGTTTCACTCACGTTCTTAGAGTGTAATGCTATTTCCCTTGTTTTGTATAATATATTTTGATCTCCCTAGCACTGATAAGAGAACCTGTTTAAGAAAGAACTTTATTTCTGTTGAAATAAAGTTAGTTGTATTCATCTCGTCTCTCTGTTATAATCTTACAGCAACCTCTCACAATTGTTGACCGCCGGAGTACCAGCTCCCTCCCGCCTTCCCCCTCACTATTGTAGTTTTAAGGCTGATTCACACCTGACACTCACACTCACATGCACTCAATTGATCGCACTCAAATATTCTTTAATGATAAACAGGCAGAGTATTCAAACCATCCAGTCAATCATTTTCGCTCAACTCTAGTCACGGTCACAGTCAAGCTCACGATCAAAGCAAAAGATATTTTGAACGTGCTGAAACTTGAGCGAGAGTAAGATCGAGAGCTTGAGTTATGGTGTGAAAAATTTTTCAGTCGCGGTCAGCTCTTTGTGTGGGCAGGACGTGAATGAAAGTTGTTCTTTCATTTAAACATTGAGTCAACAAAGCAAAAAACAATGGGACAATTCAAAAGGTAGGTAAACATGTGAATAAAGAAAACAAACAAATTATGCTATATTTATTTTAAAGGCTATGAAGACATAAATGTTTTATGTAAAGGTAGGAAACTATAGAGAGAATACAGAATATTAATTAAATTGAATTTTCCTTACTATTACATATTGCATTGTGATGATAAATAAAGAATAAAATAATTGCTTGCAACTTTACTTATGTTGTTTGAATAACACTAAAAAAAATTAAAGAAACTAATTATAACTTCTTTTTTCATGACAGATGAAATGCTCATCGAAATTGTCAAATCAAAACCTGAATTGTATTACCTGGCGTCACCCCTCTGCAGCAATGTTAATGTTAAAAGAAAAAGCTGGAACGAAATAAGCAAACAATTAGGTTGTGAAGGTAAGTACTGCTAATTTATAAATATTAAAATTTTCTGATTTTGCCAATCAACTGAACCAGGACATGATATGAAATAGTTTTTCAGTGTTTCTCCCACAGCGAAAGCTTCTCTAGTTGCATTTCCACCTCTTCCTGTCATTGGACGTAAATTTACTTGATATCCAGAAGGCATGTCCCTAGTACCTGGCTGTACAAAATTACTTAGACGTATCAGGTTATGAAGTATGCAAGTTGCTGTTATTATTGCATTAGCATTACAAGGAGTAGCTTTAAGTTTTCTTAAATACAGCCTGAAAGTTTGAACAAGTATACCAAATACACATTCTACTATCCTTCTTGCACGAGATAACCTATAATTAAAGATCCTCTTGTGCTCATCATGTTCAGTTTGAGGAGCGGGGTATGGGCGCATTAAATTTCTCTTGAGAGGAAAAGCTTCATCGCCAACGATAACATATGGTGCAAAAATATCAGTGCCAGGAAGTGCAAAAGCATTCGGAACATTCAGTTTGTTCTCCTCTAGGTTCTTGCAAAGGCATGAGCTAGAAAAAATTCCACTGTCGCTATTTTTACCATAGGATCCCACATCAATCCATATAAACCTGTAATTAGCCTCAACTAAAGCCAATAATACAACAGAAAAGGTCTTTTTATAGCTAAAATATAGTGAATCACTATTAGCTGGGGATTCAGTTTCTACATGTTTCCCATCCAATTACCATATACAGTTTGGGAACATCCAATTTGTTCAATATTGGTCTGCAATTTTCTTCCAGTCTTGTTCGCTGGGTACTGGTATAAGCTTCTTCCATTAGGTTTTTGACTATCGCGGCACACACTTGCACAACATTGCCCTGAACGGTTGAATGTCCGAGATGATAGCTATAGGCCAATGATCTATAAGAAACTCCTGTAGCTAAAAACCTGAAAAGACAAAAAGTTATTATTGAACTATTATATAAATATATACTATAATAAAATAAAATAAAACTGTAATAAAATATTATTTCTTTGATTTTCAGGGTGCAAAGAGCGCTGGGAATCTCTACGTTCGCAATATTGGAAAGTTATTGGCAAGTGTACAAAGAGTGGGCAAGGCACAAGTTCAACAGTGAAATGGAAATATGAAGAGCAAATGGGGTTTATTTGCTCTCTCTCTAAGGACAGAACGCGGATATGTTCGACACCATCAAAGGATGCAGATATGTATGAAACAACGGTAGATGACATGGAAGAAGTCGCTGATGAAAGCGAAGGTTGCAATGTGCAGGTTCCTGAAAAGTCGCAAGTTGACGAGATTGTTCAGACACTAACAAATTCAGAAAAAGCGTATTCTCAACCTCATCCGCGGAAGCGAAAACTGCAACCAGCACCTAGTGCTTCGGCAACATTGATGAGTTATATTCTTGAAAATAAGCAATCTACTTCTTCAGACCCTATTGACACATTATTCCTGTCCATGGCATCAACAGTATAAAAATTTTACAGCAAAGATCAACTTCTCACAAAAACAAAAGTATTTGGAATCATCACTGAGATTGAAGCTCAATATGTTAATCAAGAGTACACTCCTTCGGTGTCCCCTGCTCTCCCAGGGAACTATTCCATTCAAAAATCTACATTTGTGGCGCAGGACTATGTGAGTCAGGCATCTTCATGTGCCACCCCTATCTTGTGTCCCCTGCTCTTGCATCAAATTCTTCAGCTTAAAATTCTTCATTTGTGAACCATGACTCTGCCATGTCTGAAAATCTCGACATTTTGTCTCCTGCGGATACAACCGAAAGGCCCTATCCCATCTTGGAGCAAGGGAATTATAATGCATATTAAATGTAGACTATTTTTGAATTTGTGGACTTGTTTTTTTTTTTTTTTTTTTTTTTGTGGGGTAATTTCTTTTTTACAGTATTTTTTGCTTTTTAAGCAAACTTCCATTTTCAGTTCAAACAGGAAGGTTCTTTTTTTATTTAGCCCTATACTGAGTCCAGAGATGTACAGAATATTTGCATAGCATTTGCGAATATAATCATATTTGATAATAAATTCATTAATTAGTTTTGTGTGTTTTTTTTTACCTTAAACATACAGCCAATCTTTCTCTTGAAGATATCGATTCTCTGAAATAGGTGTCTTCCTTCATTATATCTGATCCAATTTTGGACAAAATATACTCGAATGTCCCTTTTGGCATGCGGACATAATTAAAGAATTTTTCTTCGTCATCTATAAGAATGGGATATAAAGTGTTATATTCTCCTTCACTCTTCACTAGCATAGGATGCACTCAAAATCTCCTCCTTTTTCTCTCTCCCTCTTCCTCATCCAGCGCTATGGTTATACCTGCTAATTCTAGAGCCGAAAAATCACACATTGTTCACCAATGCCAACACTAAACAAACTGAGCTCAGGAGAGCTTGAGCGGCATATGTGAACACACCAGCAAAATGAGCTAAGTGAGAGCTTGACTGTGACTTGGGCGTGAGCGTATGCGTGGGTGTCAGGTGTGAATCAGCCCTTAGTGTTTGATTAATCCGCCCTCCAACCCTTACTCTTCTATGCATGCCACATTCACGAAACTACCACCCTTCGCCAGTATACAGGCATTCACTTGGTTTCAGTATGCTAAGGTTCACTTTCACATCAAGGATGTGACTCACTCAAGCACTGAAACCAGACTACGTCGTCACTTTGATCACCGAGGACACTTTCCCGGAAATCTCTAATTTTTTTGTAACCAAGGAAACGCCTCGATAGCGTGCGATGACGTCAAAATATACCTCCTGGAGCAGTATTTACCATCGCCAACTGCCCGTATAGCCAAGCTTTTTCAGCTCTCTTAGTAACCGTTTGGGGACCATAAGGCTTTGCTCACTCTCAATGAAATGACCAGTATCGCTTGCCTGCAACCTGCGGCAAATGGCTCTCCTTTGAAGGAGAAACTGCTTTGTGCCCTTTGGGTATGATGCCTACTCGATGTGGAGGATTCATTTTTGTTTTATTTTTATTTTTTTGTTTGCCAAATCGAGAGAGAGAGAGAGAGAGAGAGAGAGAGAGAGAGAGAGAGAGAGAGAGAGAGAGAGAGAGAGAGAGAGGGGGGGGGGGTAGTTAGTGTATCGATTGTTTGTTGTGGGGAAGACTGTTGGACTAAATGAGATTGTTAGTTTGTGTTTCTAGCTAGGTTACGACAGTGGTGAATGTCTTGGGTGAATGGCTTTTTTTATTTGACTGCAACAAGGGGCAGTAGTGTGAATGCTGGATTACCATTATTATTTTTTCGACCAGCTGAGAAGTGTTTTTTTTTTTTTTTTTTTTTTTTTTGAGTAAGTAGACTTTTGTTTATATTTGCTTGTCGTGATTGTGAATGATAGGAACAGTTTATTATTTACTTTGATTATAGTGCGATAGATTAGGTACTTAGGAGTGTTCGTAAGTGTTTCCCTTTTTTTTCATTTGCAGGCCGTAATTCCTCCTTTGGAGAGGTTTTCTTTGAATGTAAAATAGTTTGTTGACGACCTGGCTTATAATAAGGAATTGGATACGACTGTTCAAATTTAGATAAATGTTTATGACCCGGACTGGATGAACTTTCGATTGCTGTTATTGATGATGATGATGATGATGATGATGATGATGATGACATCCAGGACCCCAATTAGGGAGGCAGTAGTGGCAAATTTCCACATAGTTTAATCTGTTAATCCCAGATTGATGGTTGTACCGTGAAAGACAGTTCAGCAGTTTGTGAATGACTGTGTTGCAAATAACATATATAAACTTACAAATTTTGGTGTTGGTGAACTCGCAATATATATATGTATATATATATATATATATATATATATATATATATATATATATATATATATATATATATATATATATATATATATATATATATATATATATATGTGTGTGTGTGTGTGTGTGTGTGTGTGTGCGTGTGTTTTGTGTATTTATGTTTGGGTTGCGGTTAGTTTTAAGTTTTTGTTAGGATTTATTTGATTGTGGAAAGTTTTTTTTTTTTGTTAATTATATATTTAGTTTGTAAGAAATATAGTATTAAGGTTATGTTTTGTTTTTATGTCCTTTTTGTCTAAGAGTCCAGTTTATGATAACGTAAGGGGAAAGTTTGTATTGATGAGAAATTTGTCAGTTAAGACTGAATCAAGGGTGTGGGGTTTGTTCTTGTGACATCCCGCCACATCGAGAATGCACGTGCTGTCACCCATGATGTGGTTATTTTGCCCATGAAGGACATGATGAATAAAGTTGAGCCCTTATAGACAGCCACTTAACCACCTTCAAGACCTCCATCAATGCCTCCATTCCTGACGAAAAGGACGACTATTGAACATCAACTGAAGCTGACGTGAATGTGGTAGGATGGAATGTGGTATGACACAAACGCCCACCTTCTGATGTGCCGGAGCGGTGACAAAGCCGCCAACCACCAACTTATGCTATTACCCGTCGCTCACACCCCTACCAACGACCTCTCCTGCCATTTACTGATGCCCATCGGTTGTAGTTATGCTACTACCACTCCAGATTTACTGCTGCTGTGAAAAGATTTGCGAATGATTGGTGTGGCCAAAAAATTTGTAAGTTGCCCATCGCTTGTGGCGGTAGCCTACCTTATCATGAATCTTTTCTTTTTACATGATGGTTATGGCGTGCAATTTTTGATAGACACTGGGGCTTGCCGTTCTCTTTCACCAAGGCCAGTCTCCAGAACACAGTGGGATCATTCTAAGCTGCTAACATCTGCCTGGTAGCTGCCAATGGACCTGTTATCCCCACACATGAGTACGACACCCTCACATTATCGTTTTGGAGCCCGAAATATCATTGGAAGTTTTTTGTTGCTGACTTCACATTGCCAATCGTTGATGCGGATATCTTCAACCATTTCCTCCACCTGGTTGATGCTACTTACCGACGGTTAGTCAAGGAAGACTCCTACTAGTCCACACCTCTTCACTCCGCCCCCTTCGACCTCGCTCTTCATATCAGCACACCTACATATGCCTACACTGACTTCCTTACATCGTACACGGAAGTCTACCTTCCAGAACTTCGCCAAACACAGTATTTTTCCCCATAATAAGATGATGGGACCCACAATATTTTCCAGATTCAGGCATCTGGCACCGGAGTGTTTGACAGCCATTAAACAAATGTTTGCCAACATAGAAGAAATGGGCCTTTGCAAAAATGCCTCAAGCCCATGATCGTTGCCCTTACACACCATTCTGAAGAATTATGGATCTCTGGACCCTTGTCGGGATTACAGGCATCTGAACATGCAGATGGACCCAGATCACTACCCCCTCCCAAACATTGCCAACGTTACCACCTACTTGCATATAGTGAAAATTTTCTCCATGTTCAACATCTTGAAGTGATATTATCAAGTACCCATGAACTCAGAAGACATCCCCAATAGTGCCATTATCATCCAATTAGGTACCTACACCTTCAATTACTGACGTTTTGGCATTCATAATGTTGAGACTACTTTTCAACGCCTCATGGAGGGCATCTTAGTTTACCTCCCCTTCTGCATATATTACTGTGGATGACAAACATTTATTCTCTTCCTCCAAAGAGGAACACCTCAATCCCCTACACATTATTCTCATCCGCCTACAACAGACTCGCCTTGTTGTCCAATTCGACAAGTATACCTTTGGTGCCAACAAAGTGACGTAGCTAGGCCCCACATCACTCCTGAAGGAGTCCACCTCCTCCTAAGAAGGTAGCAGCCTTTCAAACTTCCTCACCCCCTCAACTGTCGAAGCAATGCAAGAATTCTTGGGCATAATCAGACATTATCACTGTTTCCTGCAAGCCATTTGCCGTCCTCTATGCTTCCCTCAAGAGCAAGCCAAAAGATCTGAAGTGGGGGGTCCCATGAAGAATCAGCCTTTTACAACGCAAAGAATCCCCTATCAGCCACTCTTGTATTCGAGCAGTTGGTCAACGTCTCGCCTTGCCCTTTGGCCTTCTTCAGTAGAAAACTATCCAAGGCAGAATCCGGCTACTCTACCTTCAACTGTGAATTAATGGCGGTGTATATGGCTGTCTATCTTTTCCACCTCTTCTTAGAAGGTGCGCTCTTCATCATTAAAATGGACCACATGCCTCTGGTGCACATCTTCACTCAATAGTTCAACGTCTAGTCCGCCCGCCAATAACGACATCTTTCCACCATGTCTGAATAGAGTTGCAACTGTCTACAGATCCCTGGGAAAATGAATTCCATTGTCAATGCCATGTCAAGAAGCACGTTGGCTGTCATTCAACCGGGATTGGATTACAACGCCTGGGCAGAAGCCCAACAAAAAGATCTAGAGTACAGAGCTTGCAGGACATGATGCACATCTCTCCATTGGGAAGGTGTTGCCTTCGATAACTCCAAAGCCATCCTATTTTGTGACATCAGTACTGGTAGACCATGACCATGGTTACCTACTCCCATGCGCTGACAGGTGTTTTATTTTTTTATAGTCTTCCTCATACTATTGAAGATGAAGTTCATTTTGCACAGGCATTACTAAGGATACTATGGATTGGGTCCTCGCTTGTACTTGATGCCAAACTTTAACAGTGCATCGACACACTGAGTCTATGGGGTGGGCAACTTCCCTCAACCTCAGTGTCACTTTACCCACACTCCCGTCCACGTAGTCGGTCCCCTACCCACATCACTAGGGTAATTGTTACCTGTTTACAGTCATTGATTGCTCCACTCAATTGTCCTTAAACCATGCCCTTGCACACTGCAGTGATTGGCTCATGTACATTCGCCTTACTCACAGTGTGGATTAACAAGATTTGATATCCCTGAGCATGTTACTTCTGACATGGGTATCACTTTCCCCTCTTAATTGTGGATGTCATTAGCCTGTCTCTTGGGCATCACCTTACATCACCTACCACCACCTACAACCCTGCAGCCAACTGAATATTTGAACGTTTTCATTTCACCCTCAAAGCAGTTTTGATGTCCCAATGACTCAAACTGGTTTATTCAGCTTCCTGGGTCCTCCTTGGACCAAGGACCACTACTAAAGACGCCCTGGATGTCTTGGCAGCTGAAATGGTGTATAGCGACCCGTTGGTCATCTTTGCTGGTTTTTTTTTTCGTCTGCATCCTCCTCCAATAATATCTAGCATCTTCGTCATTTTGTGGGAAAATTTCCTCCATGCCATCAGACTTACAAGCCCCCAGCATAGCAAACCATACTGACAGATTTGCATAAGGCATCGCATATTTTCATATACAACGACACTAGCAAGCCTCTGCTAACAACCCCTGACACTGGCCCTTTCCTCGTGATCCTTCGCATACCAAAGGCTTTTTTAGTTGACATTCATGGCAAAGAAGACTGGGTCTCTGTCGATTGCCCAATGACCTGCCTGCATGGCACCTGTCAAGAAAAGGACGCCCTATTTCACATATATGTCTTTTCTAGGAGGAAGCCATGTATCACATGTATTTCACATGCTCGTAGACTGTCATGGTGTTTCCTTTTTTTGTATATCTCTCTCCCCCTCGACCAATAACAGTACCTGTTTAAGTTTGCCTTTTCATGCATTAGCCTGTTTTAATTTTTGTGACATTCTAGCTCGGAAGTGCTTACATATAAACTCATTATCTGTTCAATAAAAGTAATGGCATTCATCTCGTCCCTCTGTTATAACCTAATAGCAACCTTGCACAAAATAATTCTCTAGATGATAGACTTCGATAAAAATATGAATTGCTTCTTGCTTCTGTTTTCATGCAGGTGGTTCAATCAATTCTTTCGAGGAGGTCACTCTATTGCCGCCTCTTTTGGTATGTATTCATTTGAACTGGATTACATATGGGGCATTAAGAGTCCAATCCCATACCTTTAGCCTCTTTTTATAATTTATATATGAAAGATCTATTTCTATGTTTTTACTGTTCCTAAAGTGTTTAATTTGAGTTGTTCACTACCTCTATTGTAGTTTGCTTACTTCCTTATTACTTTTCCTCACTGGGCTAATTTTTCTTGTTTGGGACTTTGGTCTTATAGCATCCTGTTTTTACAACCGAGGATGTAGGTTACCTTGTAATAATATCAATAATTGCTTATATGCCGTGTGGAAGACAAGGAATTGTATGATGGAATAGTAAGGTCAAGGAAATTATAGATTAATTTATTGATAAATTATTAAATTTTCATATTATATAATATGGAGATATATAGCAATTAGGTTTTGAGGTTGAACTAAAATTAAAAGAAGTATTGATCAGAAATTTCTGCAACAAGGTATTGGGATTTTCGAAGGTTTGTGCGTTCATTTTATATTGATATTCTTACATTTTTATTGTTACTATTATCATTCTGGACTTGTCACCACTCAACAAGTTCATAGTGAATTGCAAATTCAAGATGCTAACACTGCAACACATAAGGACCTTACTGCCCAAGAGGGCATATTCAGTCTCCATAGACTTGTCAGACGCCTATTGGCACGTTCCAATCAACCGTCGACTCTCCCCCTACCTAGGGTTCAAGCTACAACGAAGACTATACGCCTTTAGAGCCATGCCATTCGAGCTAAATATAGCCCCAAGGCTTTTCACGAAGCTTGCGAGCGTAGCTCTCAAACAATTACGCCTAAAGAGAATTCAGGTAGTAGCCTACTTGGACGACTGGCTGGTGTGGGCAGCATCCGAGACAGAATGCTTGCAAGCTTCCAGTCAAGTGATACAATTCCAAGAGTATCTAGGCTTCAAGATCAACAGAAAAAAGTCTCGACTTTCTCCATCTCAAAAGTTCCAGTGGCTGGGAATCCACTGGGACCTAATGTCACACCGTTTCTTCATCCCGGCGAAGAAAAGGAAGGAGATAGCGAGTTCTGTCAAGAGACTTCTAGATTCCGAAAGGATATCAAGACGCGAACAGGAGAGAGTACTGGGCTCTCTCCAGTTTGCTTCGGTGACAGACCTAGTGCTAAGAGCACAGCTAAAGGATGCAACCGGAGTTTGGAGAAGTTATGCATCAAACGCGCGAAGAGATCTGAGAAGACCAGTTCCGCTTCGGCTACGTACTCTTCTCAGGCCTTGGTCCCAAGCCAGACATCTAAAGAAGTCGGTTCTTCTTCAGCCACCTCCCCCGTCGGTGACGATTCACTCAGACGCCTCGAAGGAGGGATGGGGAGGTCACTCTCATCGGAAAAAAGTCCAGGGGACTTGGTCCAGGCTATTCAAGACATTTCACATAGACTTTCTAGAAGCTATGGCAGTGCTCCTTACCTCAAAGAAAGTCTCCCCGCATCACTCGATCCACATATGGTTGGTGATGGACAGCGAGGTAGTTGTGAGATGCTTGAATCGACAAGGATCGAGGTCACCACCTCTCAATCAGGTGATGTTGGCCATCTTCCGATTGTCGGAAAAGAAGAAGTGGTACCTGTCGGCAGTTCACCTTGAAGGAGTCCGCAATGTGACAGCTGACGCTCTATCCAGGTTCACACCGATAGAGTCGGAATGGTCCTTAGACGCAGGATCATTCTCCTTCATTCTGAATCAAGTCCCAGAACTGCAGATAGACCTCTTTGCGACGAAAGACAACAAGAAGTTGCCCCTGTACGTGTCCCCGTACGAGGACCCCTTAGCGGAAGCAGTGGACGCGATGTCCCTCAACTGGAACAGATGGTCCAGGATTTATCTGTTCCCTCCTCACAACCTTCTGTTGAGAGTCCTCAACAAACTGAGATCCTTCAAGGGGGTAGCGGCAATAGTGGCCCACAAGTGGCCGAACAGCGTGTGGTTCCCCTGGCATTGGAACTACGGCTGAAGTTTGTACCGCTACCAGATCCAGTTCTGACCCAGCGAGTCCAGAAGTCGACTGTCTGCGCTTCATTACAGAAAAACCGGACCCTGCACCTCATGATTTTCTCTCCCTAGCGGTGAGAAAGCGTTTCAGGATTTCGAAAGCCAGCATAGATTTCCTAGAGGAATATAAGTGCAAATCTACTAGAAGGCAATATGAGTCCTCTTGGAGAAAATGGGTGGCCTTTGTCAAGGCAAAGAATCCACAGGAGATCTCGACAGACTTCTGGTTATCTTTCTTCATCCACCTCCATGGTCAAGGGTTGGCAGCTAACACGATTTCGGCGTGTAAGTCTGCTTTGACAAGACCCATTCTATATGCCTTCCAGGTCGACCTCGGTAACGAGATCTTTAATAAAGTTCCGAAAGCCTGCGCTAGGCTCAGACCTTCAGCACCTCCAAAGCCCATTTCATGGTCTTTAGACAAAGTTCTTCATTTCGCTTCTCTGTTGAGCAATGAGGAGTGTGCGTTAAAGGATTAGACACAAAAAGTTATTTTCCTATTTGCACTCGCGTCCGGGGCCAGGGTTAGTGAGATTGTAGCCCTCTCGAGAGAGGCAGGTGGTGTTCAGTTCCTGGATGGGGGAGAACTGAACCTGTTTCCGGATCCTACATTTCTCGCCAAGAATGAGTTACCCACCAACAGGTGGGGTCCCTGGAGAATATGCCCTCTGAAAGAAGATGCATCTCTATGTCCGGTAGAATGCCTAAAGGTCTATCTTCGTAGAACTTCAGACTTCAAGGGTGGTCAACTATTCAGGGGAGACACATTAGGGTCAAATTTATCTCTGAATCAACTCATAGCGAAAATCACATATTTTATTCGCAGAGCGGATCCTGACAGTACACCCACAGGTCACGATCCGAGGAAAGTTGCCTCATCCTTAAATTTCTTTAATTGTATGGATTTTGAACATCTCCGTTCATACACTGGCTGGAAGTCTTCCAGAGTGTTCTTTCGCCACTATGCGAAACAAGTAGAGGAACTAAAGAGATCTGTGGTAGCAGTGGGTCGCGTCGTTAACCCTACTGTTTAACTCTGCGAGGAACAGTGGTTTTAATTGGGATGAATAATTCCAGGGTGTGTAGTTACTTACGGTACTACAAACTAAGTGAGGGCACTGAGTTGCCCACGTAGACTGTTCCATTTCCAAAGGTGAACCTAGCATAAGTGCAGACATGTGTGCCGAGTGTTTTCTAACGCTAATGTGATTGATTTGTAATACAGACTTTTATGACTTTGATACCTCGGTATCTTAAAAGTAGCAATAATGTTTTTTATTTCAGATAAACAAGTTCTGTTTACTATCATACTTATGCTTAAAGTTTTGGGTTATCTTCTTCTTATATATATATATATATATATATATATATATATATATATATATATATATATATATATATATATATATATATATGTATATATATATATATATATATATATATATATATATATATATATATATATATATATATATATATATATATATATATATATATAATTGTTGTTAACCTGTCTATTTATTGTTTGTCAATAAACTTGTTCTTGAGAACCTTGCGTCTCCTTCACCTGTGTCAATTTATTGGTATAATTGAGCATTCATTCTATGTACTTTATCTGGGATAATTCTAATAGAATTGTTCCTTTATGCAAGCTATGTTGCATTGGTTTATGCTTTCCCTTAACGGGAGGACTCCGTCCTAGAAGGGGACGGTGGCAGTTTTACAAGTTTCCTCCTATGCGGATATAAACCTTTGTCCAATACAAGTATTGTGCGGAAAACTGGTTGATATTTCATATTGACGCAGTGGTTCTTTACAAACTATGCTTTACTTAATATGGGGTGAGACCACTATATTAGCTTGCCTAGTATTCATACATAGGCATATGTACTCTTCGAGACTTTTCCAGAGTCTAGTAGGACTCTTCCCTGTAGGGGGCAGGAAGCTCTAACATGGTTTATGGTTAGTTGAAAAGATGTATAACGGTAACATCTTAGGTCTCTAGGTCTAGTCGACTGGGAAAAATTACCTCCGGAGAGTACGGCACGTTCTGAGAATCTACAGATACAGTAATGCTCTGGTATACTTCCATCAGGACGACATGGCTTGAGCCCAAAAAACGGATTTTGAGCGAAGCGAAAAATCTATTTTTGGGTGAGATGGCCATTTCGTCCTGATGGACCCGCCCTTCCCTTTCTATGAAAGGGCTGTAGGACCCCTCACTACATACAGTATCTGTAGCACCTCGTGTACGCTACAAGGAATACAGATGGCGCCAGGATTGGCGCCAGGCACGCTTACGAATCTAGAGAAGAGGGACCCTTGGGAGCGGCTCCCCCTTTTTCTTTCCCGTTTTCGTTTCTTACCAATTGACCCCTCAATGTGTTATCTCTGTTTGGGGTGCAGATTGCAATGTGGCGTGTCAAGTATACGTCCTCTGATATGCCGCGATATCCCTTTCATTAGGGATATTCGCTCCAGGAGTTAGAATTCTGGGTACCTTAAAGTAAATTCTCTGGGAATATCACCGTAGTTGTAATATACCCTAGGAAGCTACCCTATAGGAACTTCCATCAGGACGACATGGCGATCTCACCCAAAAATAGATTTTTTGCTTCGCTCAAAATCTGTTATATATATATATATATATATATATATATATATATATATATATATATATATATATATATATATATATATATATATATATATACATATATATAAATATATTTACATATATATATATATATATATATATATATATATATATATATATATATATATA
>NC_090757.1:67287244-67289744 GCF_036898095.1 Palaemon carinicauda
CAGCTGTACACCAGACAGGAGAACAATACTCAAAATAAGGTAGAATGAAAGAATTAAAACACTTCTTCAGAATAGATTGATCACCGAAAATCTTGTAAGACTTTCTCAATAAGCCAATTTTTGTGCAATTGAAGAAGACACAGACCTAAAGTGTTTCTCAAAAGTAAATTTGCTGTCGAGAATCACACCTAAAATTTTAAAAGAGTCATACAAATCTAAGGAAACATTATCAATACTGAGATCTGGATGTTGAGGACCCACCGTCCTTGACCTACCTACAATCATACATTGAGTTTTATTAGGATTCAACTTCATACCCCATAATTTGCACCATGCACTAATTTTAGCTAAATTTCTATTAAGGGATTCACCAACCCCAGATCTACATTCAGGGGATGGAATTGATGCAAAGAGAGTAGCATCATCTGCATATGCAACAAGCTTGTTTTCTATGCCAAACCACATGTCATGTGTATATAGTATGAAAAGTAATGGGTCAAGAATACTACCCTGTGGAACAACAGATATCACATTCCTATACTCACTATGGTGCCCATCAACAACAACTCTTTGAGATCTATTTCTTAAAAAATCAATAATAATGCTAGGAAACGACCCACTCAATCCTAACTGTTTGAGTTTGGAAACAAGGGCCTCATGATTAACACGGTCAAAGGCAACACTAAAATCAAGGCCAATCATACGAACTTCCTGACCACAATCAAGGGATTTCTGTACAGCATTGGAGATTGTAAGAAGGGCATCACATGCTTCAAGGCCTTTACGAAAACCAAATTGCAAACTAGGGAATAGATGATTATCTCCAGCAAGCTTATTAAGACATTTTTTCAGAAGACGTTCATAAACTTTAGATAATATGGTAGTTATGGAAATTAGGCAGTAATCAGTGGGACTTGAGCTACCACAAATACATTTACATAGAGGAGTAACACTACCAATTCTCCAACAAGTGCTAAAAGCTCCTCTTCTTGCTAACTCGCGCAAAATAACAGATAACTTTGGAGCTAAGAAATCTGCTGTCTTTATAAAAACAAAGGAAAGATGCCATTTGGGTCTACACCTCCTTAAGCATCAAGGTCCATCAACAGAGCTTTAATTTCATGAGATCGAAAAGCTAAACTAGTTAGTTTAGCCTCAGGAAAACTGGAATGAGGAAGTTTGAGTTTTTCATTACTCTGTTTACTGTCAAAAACATCAGCCAACAGGGTTGCCTTTTCCTTTGGACAGTGAGTGACTGAGCCATCTGGTTCAAGTAAAGGAGGAACTGTTGCATCTACACCAAAGAGTGCAGATTTAAGGGTAGACCACCATTTATGTTCCTGAGTTGTACCTGAAAGGGTTTCTTTTATGGTTAAATTGTACTCCTTTTCAGTTGAGGCATAAACTCTCTGAGCAAAAGCTCGAAGTTGAGTATAGTTGTTCCAGGTCAAATCTGATCTGTTACCCTTCCAAATAAGCACGTCTACAATCATCATTGAACCACAGTTTGTCCTTCACTCTGTACCTTAGCACACGAGAAGGGATATGCCCATCAATTATGTTGACTAGATTCTCATTCAAAGGGACGACAGGATCTACACTACTATATAAATTTTATAGAGTGCATATGGATGTAGTAGGATCATTTCCTACTGGTTTAACACAACATGAGTATATAAGTGTATTTGTGGATTCATTTACTCGATACACTCATACTTACGCAATGTTGGATAAATCTGCAAATTCATTAGCCCAGGCGCTGTATTCTTTCATTACTATGTTTGGTTGCCCCAAAAATTTGATAATTGATACTGGTATTGAGTTTATATAAATAAGGTGGTGCAATCAGTCACGGACTTGATGAAAGTTGAACACTTTTCAGTGACCGCATATAAGCCTTCAGCAAATGGCTTAGTAGAATCGCATAATAGGGAAGTAGTGAGAATTTTACGTTACTTGGTGGCTGATGACCTCCTTTATTGGCACGCCATACTTCCAACAGCTGAGCTAGCATTGAACATTGCATATAATGCTTCACTCAGGGACATGCCTTTCTTTTTAGTGTATGGACAGGATCCTGTGTTACCATATATGGTACTCAATAATTCACAACAATTGCCAAATTATTCAACTGAACAATACCGTGTATATTTATTAAATCTATTGAGGAGAGTAATGAACACCACTGAAAGGTTTTTGAAAAGAGCTAATGAGAATCACAGCTCAAAGTATAATGGTCGGTTCAAAACCACACCGGTAAAAGTATTTGTGGGCGATCGTGTGTATTTGAAACGATTACAACCTAAGAAACACAAACTAGAGCCAGCGTATTTGGGTCCGTACTGAGTAAAGATGGTTAAATCTAACACAGTTGATATAAAAAACATTATTAATGGCGCAGTACCTGAACATCATCAGACACACATACATGTGGTGCCCGAAGAGGTAGTTTTCAGAAGTGTTCCTCCTTACCCCTGCATACGTGATATCCCTCGAGTTG
>NC_090757.1:67302244-67342244 GCF_036898095.1 Palaemon carinicauda
TATCTATCTACACACACACACACACACACACACACACACACACACACACACACACACACATATATATATATATATATATATATATATATATATATATATATATATATATATATATATATATATATATATATATATATATATATATATATATATATACATTATTATTATTATTTCTTTTTTGTAACGGTGAGCGACGTTGCCAAGCGTAAGACTAACCTATCTCTCCCTGACCCTTGGGTAGGGGGTTGAAGAAGTCATACCCTGGGGAAAGGGGGGTAAACACAGAGATAACCTCGGAAACCACAATCTCCAACAAATTGCTGAATCTGGCGTTTCTTTTTTTTTTTTTTTTTTTTTTTTTTTTTTAGGAAAGGAGAATGGGGTGGTTGAATGTGTGTGGGAGCGATTGCTTGTGTGCATATCTACAGTATATGTTATTTTTCACGGGTTGCGCACGCTAGTAATGGAATAATGCTTGTTATTTATAGTCTATTATCTTTTATCTGGCAGTAAAAAGACACAATCGATGTCATAGAAACTTCTGGTTGGCTAATGTAAATAAATGCTAATTATTTCAAGGTACAGTTATTGTTGTGATGAATTTTCTAAGTTGTTTTGATTACACATTCAATGAAAATCAAAATGGAAAATACAGATAGATAAGCATCCGAGCCGATGTAATATTGGAAATTAATTTTGATATACCACTACTCGAATCTCGGCTCGCTAAACTGACTTCACTTATCAAACTTTGTTATGAAGCATGATTGTCATTAAACCTACACAAACACCAAAGACTTAAATATGGATATGAATATTTTGTCAAGAAATTCAACGGTAAACAAAATCAAACTCTTAGTTCTCGGATCAGAATGTGGATAAAAGGTGGGGTCTAAAAATCGATACCGGCCTTTTCATTTGAGATAAAATAAAAATTTCCTAGTTACTAGCAAAACATAAGGGTCTCAACTATGGTGAAGAAAAAGAGAAATGAAAGTCCGATGTCAGTCTCTTGTCATAATTGTATATCATAGCAAAAAAAAAAAAAAAAAAAAAACTATTTTCGTGGGTGGAACTATTCAGAAGACCCTCTCTCTCTCTCTCTCTCTCTCTCTCTCTCTCTCTCTCTCTCTCTCTCTCTCTCTCTCTCTCTCTCTCTCTCTCAATAATCAATCTTCCAATTTCTTTTGAAAATCACATTAATATTTATGTTGCGGTAAATACTATGTCGTTTCTGAACTTTATCGACCACTTTTCGACTGTAGCATATTCTGAGATGTAAATTTTAACAACATACATTTAAACACTTATATATACATACACACAGACACACACACACACATACACACACACACACACACACACACATATATATATATATATATATATATATATATATATATATATATATATATATATATATATATATATATATGAGTGTGTGTCTGTGCGCGTGTATTTCTATGCATACATTGGAATATCAATTCTATGAAAATATATGTAACTTTTCCAGAAATAGTTTCATATAAAACATTGTGGAACACTCGAACTGAAATGACAACGTCCAGGATCGCAAGGGTTAATCTGTCCCCCTTGGAATTGATCTCTCTCCTGCTGTGTCTCTTTGATTTGGGTTGGCGAAAGAGTCATCAAGGTTTCGTAAATCGTCTGGCGAGAGATACAGTGAATCCCAATAAATCCTGAGAGTTGCTCTTTAGTGAGAAGGACGTCAGCTACCTCTTCGGAAAGGGGAAGGTCTTTCGTAATGTCACGGGTCGGTTGCCTAATCAGATTTTCTACGATCGCATGCCCTTACTATCATCAACCAGGTATTGATTAAGAGCTTAACCTTGACTAAATAGTCGAACTGCAAGAAAGCAGATTCCACAGTCATTTGCAGTGGGCCTAACATTTTGCTAAAAACAAAAGATTGGTAAGTAGCAGCTGTCCTTTTAGTCGCTTACTATGACACGCAGGATGTAAGGTGGTAGTATTCTACCATTACGGGTAGTAAACAAGGAAAGATTCTGCTGATGCTGCCAGAATCTGGTGAAAAATATCTGGGTTTGTGACGCATAGCTTTGCCAAAATTTTCAATCTCCAACGTTCATGTTGGGATTTTTTTTCTTTTTTTCCCAACGCGGCATAGGATTCTGCTGGAGTCAGTGATATCAGACGATTATTCCAAACCTCATATGTGTTCTTGTGTGATAAGCAGGAATGTGAATCTTGTATGAAGTGATTTAACGTTAATTTGCTAAAATTCGACTGTATTTCTAAATCAAAATATAGTATATTGGACATAGAGATTGGTTTCAAGGAAGGAGAGAGAGAGAGAGAGAGAGAGAGAGAGAGAGAGAGAGAGAGAGAGAGAGAGAGAGAGAGAGAGAGAGAGAGATCTTCAAACGGTATTAAAAGGGTTTTCCATATACCATCATGCACATTTGAATTATACATTCATATAATCATACATATCCACTTGCATACACACAAATATATGTCTGAATATATATACTAATACATACATATTTACAAACACACACATACATTATATATATATATATATATATATATATATATATATATATATATATATATATATATATATATATATATATATATATATATATATATATATATAGTTGTGATGTATATACATATACCATAATTACCCTAATTATATAATAAAACCTAGACGGCATCTTATTATCAAATCATTTGACTGTATTATCTAAAGTTACGGAAAAATCAAAGACAATAAATCTCTTGAACTAAATTTGGATAGAGATCAAATAGCAGTTATTCAAGAGCTTTAAACATAAACAAATCCTCATTTTTTAATCTACCAAAATACTGCACTTTTATTTATCTATAAAAAACAGATGACATTGATAGAATTAAAACTTCAGTTAGAGAAATATAAATGCTATTATAGATGTAATGAACAAAACGTTTCAATATTCCATTATTAATCAACCTGTTCAATCAAATAAGATTACATAAACCATTCAAAACGATAATTGTAGACGTGCTTATTTGGAGAAAACAGGAGGCCTATCATCTGTGGAAGGGTAACAGATCAGATTTGACCTGTAACAACTATACTCGGCTTCCCAGCTTTTGCTCAGAGAGTTTTTATGCCTCAACTGAAAAGGAAGTACAATTTAACCATAAAAGAAACCCCCTTCTGGTACATCTCAGGAACATAAATGGGTGGTCTACTCTTAAATCTGCACTCTTTAGTGTAGATTCAATAGTTCCTCCTTTACTTAAACCAGATTGTTCAGTCACTCACTGAACAAATGAAAAGGCAACCCTTTTGGCTGATGTTTTTGACAGTAAACAGAGTAATGAAAAACTTGAACTTCCTCATTCCTGTTATCCTGAGGCTAAACTAACTAATTAGCTTTTTGATCTCGTAAGATTAAAGCTCTGTTTATGGATCTTGATGCTTATGGAGGTAAAGACCCAAATGGCATTTTTCCTTTGTTTTTTTATAAAGACAGCAGATTTCTTAGCTCCAAAGTTATCTGTTATTTTGCGCAAAAATAGCAAGAAGAGGAGCTTTTAGCACTTGTTGGAGAATTGGTAATGTTACTCCTCTATGTAAATGTATTTGTGGTAGCTCAAGTCCCACTGATTACCGCCCAATTTCTATAACTCCCATATTATCTAAAGGTTTTTGAACGTCTTCTGGCAAAACGTCTTAATAAGTTTGCTGGAGGTAATCATCTATTCCCTAGTTTGCAATTTGGTTTTCGTAAAGGCCTTGAAGCATGTGATGCCCTTCTTAAAATCTCCAATGCTGTACAGAAATACCTTGATTGTGGTCGGGAAGTTAGTATGATTGGCCTTGATTTTAGTGTTGCCTTTGACTGTGTTAATCATAAGGTCCTTGTTTTCAAACTCAAACAGTTGGGAGTGGTTGGGTCGTTTCTTAGCACTATTATTGATTTTTTAAGTAATAGATCTCAAGAGTTGTTGTTGATGGGCACCATAGTGAGTATAGGAATGTGATATCCGTTGTTCCACAGGGTAGTGTTCTTGACTCATTACTTTTCATACTATATACACATGACATGTGGTTTGGCAGGGAAAACAAGCTTGTTGCATATGCAGATGATGCTACTCTCTTTACATCAATTCCATCCCCTGAATGTAGATCTGGGGTTGGTGAATCCCTTAATAGAGATTTAGCTAAAATTAGTGCATGGTGCAAATTATGGGGTGTGAAGTTGAATCCTAATAAAACTCAAAGTGTGATTGTAAGTAGGTCAAGGACGGTGGCTCCTCAACATCCGGATCTCAGTATTGATAATGTTTTTTTTTTTTTTTAGATTTGTATGACTTTTAAAATTTTAGGTGTGATTCTCGACAGCAAATTTACTTTTGTGAAACACTTTAGGTCTGTGTCTTCTTCAATTGCACAAAAATTGGCTTATTGAGAGAGTCTTACAAGATTTTCGGTGATCAATCTATTCTGAAGAAGTGTTTTAATTCTTTCATTCTACCTTGTTTTGAGTATTGTTCTCCTGTCTGGTCTTCAGCTGCTGATCATCATCTTAATTTGTTGGACAGAAACTTACGGTCTATTAAATTTCATATTCCTGATCTAGATATCAATCTTTGGCACCATCGTTCAATTAGTTCATTACGCATGTTGCATAAGATTTTTCATAACTCTGACCATCCTTTACATTCAGATCTCCCTGGACAATTCTATCTTGTTCGTAACACTAGGCAGGCAGTTAATTCTAATAGCCGGTCCTTCTCCATCATGAAGCTCAATACTACACAGTATTCAAGAAGTTTTATTCCAGCTGTTACCAAGTTGTGGAATGATCTTCCTAATCCGGTAGTTGAATCAGTATAACTTCAAAAATTCAAAGTTGGAGCAAATGTTTATATGTTGACCAGGCTGACAAGAGTCTTTTTATAGTTTATATAAGACATATCTGTTTTCGACGTTGTTAATAGTTTATATAGGGCATATCCATTTTGACATTGTTACTGTTTTCAGAATGATTTATTGTTAATTTATTCTCATCATTTATTTACTTAACTATTTCCTTTCCTCAATGGGCTATTTTCCCTATTGGAGCCCTTGGGCTTATAGCATCTTGCTTTTCCAACTATGGTTGTTGCTTAGCTAGTAATAATAATAATAATAATAATAATAATAATAATAATAATAATAATAATACTGGTTTCATTGGATTTTTATCATATATTTTTTCTTATGTAAAGCACTTATTATAATATAATGGATACCAATATTATTCTAATACAGGCTGTATATAATTTTATGCATATATGCAAATATATGAATTTATATATATATATATATATATATATATATATATATATATATATATATATATATATATATATATATATATATATATCTATATATATATAGATTCACATATATATACATATATATATATATAAATATATATATATATATATATATATATATATATATATATATATATATATATATATATATATATATATATATATATATATATATATATATATATACATATATATACGTCTATAGACACAACTGATATACAAATAGGCATAGAACAATTAGACTTCTAGAAAACTATTCCTATTTCGTTCGATTTTTTCGTATCACTTGCTACCCTGTTCCATTTCATTCTAAGTTTTCCTGTTGCCATCCGATTAACAATTATTATTTGTTGCTTCTTCTCTCTTTCTATTTATTCTAACATCGGTATTTCATGTATCGAACGTGTATCTCATAAATTAATAGCTTTGACCATTTACATTATGAATATTTACATATTTTAATTGACAAGCGAGAAAATTATTATGTAAGTGAAAGTAAAATCTACATCGAAATAGTGAAAAATTATTTTTTTTTTTTGCATTTCCAGCGTGTAGTCTGTTCAACTATATAGTGTTCATAAAATCTATCCAACTATTAATATCAATGACATCAGTGGCGTCACTAAATGTTGAATTACTAGGGGGGGGGGGGTGTTTCGACTGGAGCCCTACCAGCTTGATATACTTGACGTGACCATCATATGGTAACTCGGTAGATGAGCAGGAGTGAAAAACTGTATCGTTTCACGCATATTACATATATTTTTATATGTATCATATCAAATGATATATTATGATGAAACTATTCTAAGCACATATACTTTCACGTATTACTAAAGAAGAACAAAACTGTTTGAAAAGATTAAATAACTCGGAGCTATTTCTCACACTCAAAATATCATCATATGGCTTATTTAAATATGAAAAACACGTCTAAATTTTCAATATTTATCATTAATCGAATGCCAAGTCACAAACATACCAATTAGCTACGATGGTGAATATGGGTTGATTTCAAATTCTAAGTACATAAAAAAAAAAAATAAACTGAATTCGACAGGTATAAATACAGAAGAATTATCATTAACTTTTATCTTTCTTTGTGGACAAGTGGTAAGTCACTGTCTATAAAAGTTTGCCGGACCAGGGTTCTACTCACAGCCAGTCAAAAGCTTTTGTCTTTGTGTGATTTCGCCTGGGGATCTGATCCCTAGGTCTTTAAGAGAATCCAGACAGTAATGTATAAAATATACGTGATTTATTTCAATATGAAAAACAGGTCTAAATGTGCAAAATTTATAATTAATTGAATGCCAAGTCACAAACCTACCAATTAGCAGCGATGGTGAAGATGGGTTGATTTCAATTCTAAGTAAAAAAAAAAAAAAAAAAAAACCTGGATTCGACAAAAATTGTCATTCAGTTTTATCTTTATTAGTGGCCAAGTGGTAAGTCACTGTCCATGCAAGTTTACCAGATCAGGGTTCGACTCCCTGCCGGTAACAAGCACTAGTCTTTGTCTGATTTCTCCTGGGGCTATGATCCAGAGGTCGTTAAGAGAATACAGACATTAATGTATGAAAAATATATGGCTTATTTGAATATGAAAACATGTCTAAATTTGCTAAATTTATCTTTTATATATATATATATATATATATATATATATATATATATATATATATATATATATATATATATATATATATATATATATATATATATATATATATATATATATATATATATATGACCCGTGCAGACGGATAATGAGACGTAGGCAAATGGGTTTTCTTCATTTATTATAAAGGATTTGTTCGTAAGTACACATTGCACAATCTACCATCTCAGGTGAGGGACTTATCAACTCGAGTGCTCATCGGCAACTAACTACTACCTTCGTTATCAAAATGTAGCCATTGCAAAACATGCAGACATAGGTTTTTGTGGAATACTCATGAATATTGAGTTTATTTATCTTGATATACAAGACATCTACATACACGAATTAGGATATATATATATATATATATATATATATATATATATATATATATATATATATATATATATATATATATGTGTGTGTGTGTATGTGTGTATATATATATATATATATATATATATATATATATATATATATATATATATATATATATATATATATATATATATATATATATATACACACACACATATATATATATATATATATATATATATATATATATATATATATATACACACACACACACATATATATATCTATATATATATATATATATATATATATATATATATATATATATATATATATATATATATATATATATATATATATATATTAAATTTACCGTGAAAAGCAGTGTATCTTAGCAATCCATGTTTGCCAACGGTTATATTCGTATAAGCGTAGCAACTTGATGGAGTAATAAGGGGTTTAGGTGTAGAGGATATGCCCCCCTGAATCTCTAAGAAGTCAACTGGCAGCAGGGTGACGAGAAGGGTTTAAGGTGATTGACAAAATATCTCTTCGGCTTTTACTCTTGATGCCTGTCGGTTGATCTTATTAGAATTAGTATGGACTGGCAGGGGTAACTTGTCTTACTTAAATAGGCAATGCGCATCACTTGGAACTGGCTATCCTTTGATGTATCTAGCCAATGAATCCTCTATAGTTTTAATCAGTCTTGGAAAGAGAAGATGAAATGGCCCCCAGTAACAGCCGTAGTGGGGTGCTAATCTCCCGGTTTATAAATACTAAAGAAAAATTGAAAATAAGTAATTGGAATGTTAGAACCATGAATCAGGTTTGGAAGTTACAGCAAATGGAAAGTGAAATTATGAAATATAGTTTAGATATCTTGGCCCAAGGTGAAACACATTATAATGTGATTGTTAAAAAATCGTTAGGCAACATATATATCTACTCAGGAAGATCAGATGGAGTTGATAGGAAGTAATAGGGATGATGATGACATCAGGAGGAGAAAAGGCATTAACCGAGTGAAGTGCTGTAAATAGTAGATTGTTACTCGCAAAGTTCAAATCAAAACTGTGTAATATGAGTATTATAGTTTGTTATGCCCCAACAAGTGATTCTCTGAAGAAAGGAAAGATGAATACTATGAAAAAATGTAATGGGTGATAGATGAGATCCCTGAGAGATATATGGAAAATGTGATTTCAATGCTTAAGTTGTAACTAATAATCAAGGGATAGAGAATGTGATGGTTGTTGAGGGTCTTGGTGAAGTTACAAATGAAAATGAAGCACATTTCATATGTTTCTGTTCAGCAAACAATCTTGTTATTGGAGGTACTCCTTTTCAACACAAGAACATCCACAAGCATACATGGACTTCATCAAGTGGCAATTACAAAAATCAGATAGATCACATTGCCATTAATAAGTAGAGAAGGAAGACACTGAGAAATATAAGAATCTATAGAGATGCAGATATTGGTAGTGATCACCAGCTCTTCATTGCCACACTAAAATTAAAACTGAAAGCACCAAACAGAAAGATGGATAAAACATCTATTTTTGATACGACTAACCTTTTAGAAGAAGAGCACCGAGAAACATTTGCAATTGAATTTTGGAATCGATTTGCATTCTTAAGAGACATTAAGAGACAAAGAACAGACAATCAATGAAGAATGGTGTGATACTAGGAACATATATCAGTCAGTTAGTAGTCAAGTCTTAAGACACACAGTTACAAGGAGAAGCCATGGATATCAAATGATACTTGGGATACTATAAAAAGGAGACAAAAGGCAGAAAATTATTGTTGAAAGTTTTCAGGCCAGTAATGAAAATTTAAAGGTAGAGCATGCTTAAGTGTTCCAGTATTGACAGTGAAGTCCAAAGAAATGCCAGGAACGACAGGGAGGAGTATTTTGACAGTAAAGCAGATGAGGCTGACAAAGTTATGACTCCAGGAAGTGGTTATGGTGTAAGAATTGCTCATAGAATTATTAATGAAATCTCGACTGGGACAAAGATGAAGAATGTACTCATTAAAAAGAAAGATGGTTCTGTTATAACAACAGAAGATAAAGAAAGACAACGTTGGATGGAACACTTTAGTGAGGTTATTAATAGTAGATATGAAAGGAATAATTTGATTGATATTCCTGAAGCTGATGAAGATCTTGATGTGCCCATGAGTGAACTCACCGTGTTTAAAGTCAAAGCTATACTAAAAAAAATAAGAGATGGAAAGCCCCAGGATACAATGGAATAACTGCCGAGAAGATACTGGCCAAAAAAAGAAGTGACTTCAAGAATACTTAAAAGATTATTGGAATAGGGCATGAAGAGGCAAAACCTGATGAATGGAAGTGAGCTGAGAGATAAACAAGAAGGATTTAGAAAAGGTAGTAGTTGCACTGACCGAATTTTTATTTTGAGGCATGATATATAGTAATATGTATAATATAAAAAACCCCTTTTGATGCCATTTGTGACTATGAATAAGCCTTGATAGTGTGCACCGGCCAATTTTTTAGGGAGTCCTGCGTTATTGTGGAATTCCTCTTAAATAAGTAAATTGGATTAAGTCTGTTCATGACCATAGCAAGTGCAAAGTTAATGTTAATGGATTCTTTTCAAATTAATTTCAAGTGATCAGCAGAGTACGCCAAGGAAATGTGTTGTCACTTATGTTGTTTATACTCCTTATGGATTTTTTAATGCGTAGAACAGTCAGAGATGGGAGAGAAGGATGGGACTAGATTGGTGATAGGAATTTAGCAGACCTAGAGTATGTTAATGATGTTGTCCTTGTTAGCAGAACACCACAGGATTTGAAATACTTGCATATCAGAATGCATGAAATATCCCAGGAGGCTAGGCTGAAAATAAATAGAAGAAAGACAGAGATGATGGAAACGGGGTCTGCAATGGAAGATGAAATATCATTGTAAGGAGAAATTATTAATGAGGTAGAATCATTTAAGTAGAGTATTTAGGAACTATGATCTCCAGTAGAGGGTCTTTAGAATCAGTTTAGTGAAAGATGGAAAACACCAAATCAGACAATGGCTAGTTTCAGTATAATTTGGAAATCAAATCGCCTGAAATTACATATAAAAATCAGAATACCAGTTTAGTGAGATCAATGTTACTCTATGGACATGAGTCATGGTATGACAATGAAACAATCTCCAATAGATATAGTATATTTGAGAAGAAATGGCAGGACAGGATTAGAAATAACACTATAAGAGAGACTACTTGAGTACCATAAGTGAATGAGATCATGGTGAGGGGTAAATGGAGGTGGTTTGGGCATGCTCTTTGCACTCCCCGAGAGAGATTAGGTCATCAAACGTTCAGCTGGGCTTCAGAAGGTACTAGAAGAGTTAGACGACCTAGGCCTACATGGCTGAGGACTATGAAGCACAAAGTAGATGATGAATAGAGGAGTATTGAATTCAAAGCTCGATATGGAGACGACTGGCGAAATCTAACAGAGGCCCTTTGGGTAAATAGGTGTAGAAGGAGAGGATGATGAATGAGGATAATCAATAGATAAGTGCCTTACGTAATGATAAACACATAAGTGGTTAATGGCAAGTAACACAAGTTCTTTGTTAAGCAGTATTATTATTATTATTATTTTTTTTTAAGCATCGGTGATTTTTTTACTGTAAAGATTTTACTGTGATGCAATTTGGTTTTCTCTGCTAGATGTGTTGGCATTCACGGCCAGGGATTGCATTGGATATGAAATAGCCCTTGTGAGGAGTGTGATGCCTAACTGTTCCTTTCGGAAAAAGTAGGTTTCAACTTCAATTGATAGTGGCATTGTTTTTTACTTTATGTAGAAATCCAGATAAGATTTGGTTAATTACATATTGTGGACCGGATGAAAATATGACAGGACAAATACTCAAACAACTAAGCTTTGTTAGAAATGATCCCTAAAAGCTCTTAGTTAATCTCAGAAGGCAAGCGAATCTTGGCTTATGAGCGGTTAGCCTGACTTACCTACTCAGCTGCCTACTCCCTAACCCGACTTTCATACTCATGTATAATGGCCATAGTGTTTAATTCAGTAATGGTACTTAATGCTCATTGCGTCTCTCAGTCGAAATAACCTGGTAAAGCCTCGATTTCCTTATTTACTTCAGATCCTTCTGCTGCAAAACCTTTGCATTTCAGCGCTCCAAGTTGCTCATTTAAAGATAAATGGGAGGGTGTCTGGTTTCAGCAGTAGTCTCCACAGTAACCAACTTAAACTTACGGTCCCGGGCTGGGATCGATCTGCGGCCGTGTGAATTGAAGGTGAACAAGTTACCACTGTACTAGCCAGGAGACTGCATTGTAAGATAGAAGACTGAGTTAGTAGTCTGAATTCTTATATCCCTCCTTTCGCTATTGTAAGCGTCTAAACCAACCTCGTTTTTCAGACGATATTAATCCACTCTAATTTCTTCACTCCTTAAAGAGTTCATTATTAAGACTTTCCCTGGAATTTTGGCAGGATTATAACCACCCCCTTTATAATAATAAGAGAGCAAGTGTATTGCTTTCTCTCTCTCTCTCTCTCTCTCTCTCTCTCTCTCTCTCTCTCTCTCTCTCTCTCTCTCTCTCTCTCTCTCTCTCAGATTAAATGGAAATCAACATAATTATTCACAAATATCATGCACAATCCTTACTGTTCCTATATTTTCCTGAAAACACCCACTTTCCATTTATCTTCTACGTTTCAAGAATATCTTCACTAATTTCTAAAGCAGTTTATATAAAATTTCATCAACAGGTTCGGTAGCAATTTTCATATAATTTCTCTGATTATTAGTGCTCCAAAAAAGAGGGAAACCATTACTGATCAGATACCTAATCTACTCAGTAATTGATAAAACAAAAATTCCTAATAAATGATTATTTAGTGATAATTGGTAATAAGTAATTGAAGATCCAATAAAAATAGCAATATCAAAATGTCAAAAACATCTCTCTCTCTCTCTCTCCCTCTCTCTCTCTCTCTCTCTCTCTCTCTCTCTCTCTCTCTCTCTCTCTCTCTCTCTCTCTCAGATTACTTCTGTTCCCCTAAAAGCAAACAATGCACCTAGTTGTTAGGCGACAGTTAGGGGTCGTATTTTTTGTGGAAAGAAAGAGACAAAAGAAAAAGAACTAGAGGGGCACTCAGTAGTGAACATGCCATCGCCTTGTCAAGCAGTCTTATTTTGCTTTTGACTCCATTTCGATGTATTCTTTATTCCAAATCTAATGGATCTGTCCTTGGGTCATAACCACCCCCCCCCCCCCTACATGGCCACCAATTTTCGTTTAAACTGGTTTTGTAGTTTTTGCGCAATGTTGTCCACCAACAAAAAATAAACAAAATATAAGACACTTAATATTGAGATTATTTTCAATCAACTCCTGCCTACTTAATTCTTTAATGTACTTTACCCAATAGGCTAGAAATTCATCCTTCTGTCATACCCAACATGATCTCCAAGTTTGGTGAAAATCGGCAGAGTAGTTTTGTGGGAAGTTGCTCATAAACAAACAAACATATAAATAAATAAACTAACAAACAGTCAAGGGGTAAGTGCATACCCCTCACATTTCGGCGCTGGAAATTAACAGACGCAAATGTCTTATCTCCGTCTTAAATAACAGACATTCTAAACGGGAGAGCCTCTACGACGTTACCCTCATTATACGGGAGTAAAAACATAAAGAAAAAAAAAAAAGACCTCTATAGAGCAACAAAAATAAGGAAAAGAGAGATGAACGATTCCATTGTAATGAAGAGTCGGCAAATTCGAGTTTCAATAATGCAACGCAGCCTTCGATAGAAAATTTGTCATTATTAACAGAGAGAGAGAGAGAGAGAGAGAGAGAGAGAGAGAGAGAGATGGATGAGAAATAGGTGGATGAGAAATAGGTGGAGTCGTGAAGGGTATTAATAATAGAGCGACATGAGAGGTAATACACTACAACCTAACTGGGTTAATTTAGAAGACGAGGAAAATAAGAGAAGACGAGATAGAACGCCTAGAGAGAAGTGAATCAACTAGAGAGAGAGAGAGAGAGAGAGAGAGAGAGAGAGAGAGAGAGAGAGAGAGAGACAGAGAGCCTTATTGCCTTATTCTATATTTGGGTTCCCCCAGGTCCCTCAGTGTGACGCACCTCGTATATCCACCAGAGAGTTGCTAAAGCATCTTCCGGTGTATTTTGCATCTTCCAGTCTTGGATAGTCTGGGATGCATCTTAGGTATTTACCGAGCTTATTATTAAACACATCTGCGCTCACTCATATGTTTCTTAGATGAGCTGGCAGTGCATTAAATAGTCGCTGCAATATCGATGCTGATGCGTAGTGGATTAATGTCCTGTACGCCTTCCATAGTTTTCCTGGTATAGTTTTTGGCACTATTAATCTACCTCGGCTTGCTCTTTCTGATATTTTTAGCTCCATGATGTTTTCAGTAATTCCTTCTATTTGCTTCCATGCTTGTATTATCATGTAGCGTTCTCTTCTCCTTTCTAGACTGTATAGTTTTAAAAATTGCAGTAATTCCCAGTAGTCAATGTCCTTAACTTCTTCTAATCTAGCAGTATAGGACCTTTGTACACTCTCTATTTGTGCAATATCCTTTTGGTAGTGTGGGTACCATATCACATTGCAGTACTCCATTGTACTACGTACATAAGTTTTGTAAAGCATAATCGTGTGTTCAGCTTTTCTTGTTTTAAAGTGTCTGAATAACATTCCAATTTTTGCTTTACATTTAGCCAAGAGTGTTGCTATTTGGTCGTTGCATAACATATTCCTATTTAACATTACACCAAGGTCTTTAATTGCTTCCTTGTTTGGGATTGTCTTGTTATTAGGTCTCTTCTATGCATCTACCCTTCCTTCTCTGTTTCCATAGCTTATTGACTCGAATTAAATACCATCCTATTTATCTCTGCCCATTCATAATTTTTTTTTAGATCTCTTTGTAGTGAGTTCCTATCTTCATCACAAGTAATTTCTCTACTTACTCTTGTGTCATCGGCGAAACTTCTCACTACAGAGTTTTTAACATCACAGTCTATGTCTGATATCATAATAAAAATCAGTAGTGCAGCTAATACCGTACCTTGTGGCACGCCAGATATTACCTAATCTTCATCTGATTGCTTGTCATTTGCAACCACTATCTGTTTTCTGATTTGCAGGAATTCTTTTACCCATTTCCCTATCTTTCCCACAATATTATGCTTTCTCTTTTTTTTTT
The DNA here is from genome assembly GCF_036898095.1 of Palaemon carinicauda. Taxonomy (NCBI): domain Eukaryota; kingdom Metazoa; phylum Arthropoda; class Malacostraca; order Decapoda; family Palaemonidae; genus Palaemon; species Palaemon carinicauda. The sequence goes on from NC_090757.1 coordinate 67,316,854, forward strand.
CTAACATACTATGGTCTACCTTGTCAAAGGCTTTTGCAAAACTTAGTGTCTTTTTCATTTACCATATTTTGTATACGTTTTCATAGTGTACCATCAGTTGGGTTTGTGTACTTTTTCCAGGCACAAAATCTTGTTGACCTATAAATATTAAACAAGTTATTTTAAACCAAATGATTCATTATTTTCTTTTTTATTACTCTCTCATACACTTTCATAATATGTGATATTAGACTAACAGGTCTATAATTGCTTGCCTCTAGTCTTGATCCACTTTTGAAAAAAGGGGTTATATAAGCTAATTTATGTGTAACATATATCTCGCTCATTTCTACAATTTGTCTTAGCAGTATTGCAAGCGGCTTCGCTATAGTGTGTGCAGTTTTTTTTAACAAAATTGCTGGAACTCCATCTGATCCGGCAGCCGATCCACTTTTAATTTTACTTATAGCCTTGACAATATCTGCTTCATCAATATCTATGTCCGTTAGATATTCAACATTTGCTTCTCTCATTTGTTTCATTATTCTCATTCGCAATTATTGGCGTGAACTCACTCTTATATTTTTCAGCTAATATGTTGCTTATTTCCGCTTTTTTGACTCGTTAACCCTCCTTCAATTCTTAGAGGGCCTATTTCTAATCTCCCTTTATTCATCTTTTTTGCAGAGGAGTAGAGTACTTTTTTTTTTTTTTTGATATTTTGAAGTGTCATTTCTTCTTAATACTTTTTTTTCATTTTCTTTCGATTGTATAATCTTTTGTTCTGCATTTTCTATCTTACTTTTTATTCCTATCATTTTCCATACATTTTTTTCTTTTGTAAGATTTTTCTTCCACTTTCTAATTTTCTGAAATAAGATCCTTCCGTCTCTTGGTATGCATGTCTGTTGTTTATTGTTTTTTTTTCGGTACATATTTTTTAACAATTTTCTACAGTATTTTGTACTGTATATCCGTATTTACCTGTATATTATCACTTACGAATACATTTCTCCATTCTTTGTTCAGTTCTTCATTTATTTCTGATCATTTTATATTCTTACTATAAAAATTATATTTTCCATATCCTTCCCAGCATTTTGTGCTTCGATTATTTCTACGATCACTTGCTTTGGAATGGAATATGAATTCTAGGCCATTGTGATCTGAAATTCCCGTGTTATACACTATATTTATTTAACATAATTCACCTCATTCACAAATACTAAATCTAGGATATTTTCCGTTCTTGTTGGAATGTGGTTTATTTATTGCATATTATGTTCTAATAGCATATCTTGAAGCTTTTCAAATTGCCTCTTATCTTCTGCGCTACTATTACTCTCTTTTTTATATGTATTCATAAAACCACTTTCTTCTATCCGTTCTTTCCAATCCACGAAAGGAAAGTTAAAATCTCCGGATAGGAGTGTATTCCAGTCTTTATGGTTTCTACATATATCATCTATCTTTTTTCTAATATTATGTCAAACTCCTTAGTATTTGTGGGTCTGTAAACTACAATATTCACTAGTTTTTCAAATTCATATTCTACCGCGATCAATTCACATTCTGTGTTGCTGTATTTTTCACAGACTTTTCCTTGATTTATGTCTCTTCCATATATTGAGGTTCCCCCTTGATTCCTATTTGTTCTGTCTAATCTATATGTTTGGAAACCCTTTATCTGGTCATCACTGCCAGTCTCTTGGGAATACCATGTTTCACTTATATTTAATTGTTACGACCTGTGTAGGCCGTAGTTCTGGTTCTTTAAACTTTGATTTTTTAAAGGAATCGTAGGCAGTACATTATATATGTAACACGGTGAACAGAGGGAAGACAGAACAAAAACACTGGAAAAATCTAACAATATTTATTACAATACACTTAAATAAATTCAACCTTGCACCAGGAGTAACAAAAAGCTCCTAAGACAAACAACAATGAGTAAACAAAAATGTCCTGGAGGACTAATATACAGAATCCTCTAAATACACAAGGTTGACCTATATCTAATAATCTTAACCCTAACAAAGAAAAACTAAACAGATCAAAAGTATGGCTCATATATTAAGCCGGGCCCACAAATATCAACAAACCACTACCCTATTACTAAACAGATAGGAATAAGGAAGACAGGAGAAATGAAAAGGCAGAAAAACCTTAAAATTACCTACCTACACACACAAACATTAAAGGCTAAACCAAATACCCAATTATAAACATAACACAAGGCAGCATACAAATACACATACCACATTAAATTAAAGGCATAAATACTTATACATTCACATAAAAGAATTATGCTGAGAGTCATAATTTATAGATACATGTACATATCTCAACACTGTATTACCTAACCGTGGAAATACTTATAACCGTACTTATCCATACATGGATTAGATGACAGATAGAGGACGAACGTTCATCAGCATCAGAGGGAGTATCATTAACACCAGGAAAACGGGCTGGGCATATCTGTAACGATAATAAAAAGATCGTAACTTTACCTGGGTAATGACTCCCTACTTTCCTCCTCACGGACCATTGGTCCACAGACGAGCAGCGTAGCAGATATGATGACGCTCTTTGATCACGGCAATAGTACCTCCAACAGTGCCGGGACGGAACGACGGCACCGTCTTCCCGCAGGATCCTCAGGCGGGGAAAATAACGCCAAGTGAAGGTTGCAAGTGACACATACACTTGCAGGACGTAACAAGCGAGGAGGCTATCGCAGGTGACAAAACCCCTGCATACGTGGTCTGTGATCCAAAGAAGTGTACAATTTACCGCAGGTGGCTCAAAGACACCAGCGAAATAATCCTCCAAAGGCAACTATTACTTATGAGGGAATAAAAGGCGTCTACCAAGGGCTGCTGAATTAGTATACACGTCTGTGCTCAAGGTACGGTCGGAACTGAACATTCCAGGCAGCAGTAGTCTCGTCCACGGCTCTCACTAAACACCAAACACTCAGAAAAAAAATAAACAAAAGAGTTAATGGCAATTCACTAATTAACGACGGAGGAGGAGTGAATGTTATCACCGAACTCTTATGGAAAGGGCAGTTAACATTTACTCCTGCCGAAGACGGAATTTATTTATAAACAATTAAATAACCTACTTTAACATAACATTAATATAACTATTTTTTCAATTTGGGTTAGTTCTTCTAAGAACTCTATTTTCCTTTTAGAGTTACTCGTGACTAGACCCTATGCATTCTTCGCTATTATGGTTTGTGTTTCATCCCCATTATTTAATATAGGTAATATGGATTTTCCCATGCTTCCTTACTGTTCTGATATGATGTTCTTTTCTTCATTTCCAGGAATTCTGCTATTAAAAAATCCAACTTTTCCATTATATTTGCTCCTTCGCCTTCATATTTATTTTTGTGTATACCTGCAATTATCCCCATATATGCACCAACCCCTGGCATTATTAATGCATTCTTTGTAGTTGGGCTCTAACTGTGCATATTTGGGTTGAAAGGCATCATATCTTGGGGCCTTTTGTGCATAGCGTGGTATATACTTGGCTTGTTTTTTTGTTTCTTTTTTTTTGTTTAATTTTTGCTTTAATTTTTCTTTTCTGTTTGCCGTGTTTTCTGACTTTCATTCATGGTTGCAGGATGCATATATCGACATTTTTTGTTGAATTTGCATGCTTTTCCTTCTTTCAGGTTTTTGCATATTTATGGATGGAGATCTCTGCATTCGTCTGCATATCCGTCTAAATACGCACATTTACCATATATTTAATAATTATGGCATATCTTTGGATGCTTTTAGTAGCATCTATCGCCAAATCTCCAATTCCCTCTTTTCAGTGATTTGCAGAATATATTTTTCTTTTCTTTTTTTTTCTTGTTCTTGCTCTTCCCTAAAAGTATGTAGATCCGGGTAGAGTCTCTTGGGTCTATTATTTGTGTCCATAGGATATTCAATTTCTACGTATGTTGTTGAATGGCATCGTATGTTGTATCAATGATTTCCTCTGCATCCTTACACATATCCTGTTCATTTTTCTCTTCTTCTTCGTCTTCTTCTTCTTCTTCTTCTTCAACTAATTGCAGATTCAGTCTCGACTTAATTATATTTTCTATCCAGACTAAGCACTTCAACACAATTAGGATGTGTTGCAATGTGGCACACATCGCATTTCCTTAATAATTGTTGCGGGTTAAGGATACTGTACCACATCTCACATGTATTGCACCATTTTGGCATTATTTTTCCCAACGCATCAATCAGCACATTCACCATATTGGACTTTTTATTGTTCTTGAATGGAATGTGCTGATTGATGTAAACCTTCTTTTTAAGTCTCTTTATCACCTGGATCTTCCTTGGAATTTCTTCTATTAGTTTGATGATGTTTTCCGCAGACTTGCTCCAGTTTGTTGGATCATATTGTTTCAATATGTTTGAGAATATTTTTCCGTCACACTGGTTGGAGTTACTAGAGACCTCTTACTAGTCGATCTAGTTCTTGTTTTGTCAACTCATGGAAATTACTCTTGCTCTTGCTGATTGCAGCAAAATCCCTCCAGGCCTTGTTTGTGTTAGAGGCTGCCATCTTGTTCAGATTTTTCGTATTTCACAAGATAACTATCCTCCGCCAACGTTTTATCCCACTCTTCCGACCTCAAACTAATCACCGAATATTCACGAAAACTTGTATCTATATTGTACTCGATAGGCTTTTGTTATTCGCGTTAAATCAACTGATTTTCTCGGATCCCAAAATGTGACTCAGTAGCATACAGTAACACGAGAGAGAGAGAGAGAGAGAGAGAGAGAGAGAGAGAGAGAGAGAGAGAGAGAGCATACATGGCAAGCAGAAAGAGTGATAAGAGTTTGAATTTGAAGACGACGACAGAGTTGGGAATAGGGAAAGGGGGAGAGGGATCACGTGATAATTGGAGAGAGGAAAAGGTGGGAATTATAGAAGAAAGGAAATAGAAACATTATGAAAGGATATATAAACAATAAGAGACGAAACGGGCATAGTATTTGTTATGAGAAATCTCTCTCTCTCTCTCTCTCTCTCTCTCTCTCTCTCTCTCTCTCTCTCTCTCTCTCTCTCTCTCTCTCTCTCATTGCTAGCTGCTGAACAGCCAGTGACAAACCCTTGTAGCTAATGGCACTTCTAACCATTATACATTAACTGTCTCGAAATCAAAGTTAATAACCTTTGTGCACACTGGTTGCAAGACGAAAGTCAAAGATACCATTCATCAAGAAAAATCTGTTTCATTTGACGAAGATAATTAAAATCTATGTTTATTCCTCTTTACCAACTGACTGTCCAAACGACACGATGACTTGCAAGGGTCCATTGGCCCAACTTGAGACAAACGCCCAACCAGCGACCTGAGCTGCCATAGGCTACATTGCAGGACAGAGAACTTTATCTCGAACCCCGACGATGTCTATTTCATTAACTTAATTTGATTTGAAGAACATGCAAGTAACAATTGGTCCCAACGGTGTTACTATCAGGTATGAAATTAACAGTCCTTAAATGGATTGTTTGGAAACTGGAATCTACTTGCGTATAATATTATAAAATTAGTTTCCAAATATGAGACGATGAAGCCTTCGAGAATTATTTACTAAACCCTATATCTTTAAAGATGGCTAGGAAAAGACATTTTTTAATTGAGAGAAGGGATATGAAAAGAAGACCAATTCCGTTATTCGAAAAACAAAGGCAAGTAAAGCAATTCTTTCAAGTCAGAAGTTCATATAAATTCCTTCAAGATTCCAAAGCATTTCTTGACCAGCTTTACTCATTTTATAAATTACCAAGAATACAAAAAAAAAAAAAACAATAACTCGCTGTTTTTCAGATATTAGAAACTAATTCCTACCATTAGGCTTAATACTTTTATTCAATTAGTTATATTCTTATCATGATTAAATTACCTTTATGTTTTGTGCCACTACATTCTGAGATAATTTCGAGCCTCAATTTTAGTATGGTGATTTTTCAATTAAATCTGAATTTTTCAATAAAACGGCTCATTTGGCTTTTACACATCAAAATTAATACTGAACGACGAAGAATAGGGAAAATTCCAGATTTGCTCAATGAAAGAGGAGACAGTTTCCCTCTTTCTTGAATATGTTACGCAGTAGCCAAAACAGCGAGGAAGAGACTTGTTCAGGAAATACAATTACAAGAATTTTACATATAAGAAGAAGTAAACCTTTTGTTGAACTGAATAGAAATCTGTCGTTTGGAACCCTCTGCATGAAAGAAATTGAACGAATGAAATGTCAAAACAGAATGAAATAGTGTTGAAAAACACTTATGAGAAAATATATAAAGAAACTGGACAAGTGCAAGGTTTTGTGAAAACAATAAAATATTATTCAATTGAAGGTTTATTTCTGCATGACATACTTGAACTACACACCCAGACACGTGCCTACACACACACACACACACACACACACACACCCACACACATTAGATTAAATGGTTTCTCATCATAGTCCGAATACAACTAAAGGCTTTGGCCGAGATTGATGATATTTCAGGGAAAACATTGCTGACCTCCAGGTCAGCTAAGGTCATGATGAATGAGCAGGTCAGAAGCCATCAGATGTCTACGATGGACATCGTTCATCATTCGGGAACGGTCCAGGAGAGACGGGGGAAGGGGGAAGGGGGAAGGGGAAGGGTGAGGTTTTGGAAACTGAACCATCCATGCTGTATATATTCTATGAGTTTGTGTATGATTATATTATATAAGTATCCTTACGTACAATAAGGTATTGTTGTCTGCTCTATATGTAGCAATAAGACTGTTTAGTCATAGATAAAATAAGTAATTTAACAGAAATCTATCTCGGTAAAGCCAAAATGGTTAAGTTTATATCTACATAATCTGTTATTAGGTTCTTAGGGCTTATAAAAAATATCGGTAGGCGTCGATATGAATTGCTTACATATTTTATAATTTTGAGATCATAAACAATTACCAAACCTAAGAACAAATTACTACACCTCCATTCGTGTCAAGAAATTTTCCAGCTTTTTCTGGGGACCATTGATTCCCCTTTTTCCTGCTAGGTAAATGCTATGTTATGTTGCTATTAAAACCCTTTTTTTCTTACTTTCTTAAGAAGCTTTCTAAGATGGCCTTTCAGGGTTTTTTGGCATTCATAGTTTCTAACCGACATGATTTTGCAACAGAAACAGTGTCATAATCTACACAAATACATTTACACATGCAACCATACGCAGTTTAGATACACCCATGAAGAAATCCAAACAATTGACATCTGTTGAATATGAAATATGTATTTAAGATACGAAAGGTGAAGAGAAAAAGGTTGAATGGAGTTCGTACTTTGTCTTATTGGTGACGTGCTAAGACTCACAATAAGAACACATATACAAGGATAAAGTACTCATACAGAAGACGGAAGATCCCTAGTTACGTCAGTTTCTTGACTTCAGTCAAGTCTGATTCAGTAACAGATAATACAGGATTACGGGTGAACAGACCACTGCTTGGCAGTTAAATTGTATCGGTAGCTAAAAGCAACTAAAAGTTATTCCAAAATATGTTTGATAATCATTGACAAGGATTACTCTCATGGCCTCCAACTAACCAATTTTGGGACTTGAGCTATTTCAATAGACAGCCAAAGCATTTTCAACAAACCCCCTGGATATATGTTGTATTATTCGATGTTCAGCATGTAATTTATTTCAAGTTGGCAAATATCAAAAGGCATATCTGTCAGATCAAAACTGCATAAGATTGCTTTCTCCTTGGGCACAAATCCCCATACAATTTTTTTAGCTGTACGTGTCTGGGAATTTTTCAGTTGTAGCCATGAACTCCTGCAATGTAACTGGTAGTGAGTGTGTTGAGTGTTCAGTACGGGTGAAGTACGTGTTACGCACGGGTGCTGCATGGTTCGTAAGTGTCGTGAGATGAATGAGTGGGAAAATTATGGCGTATGGCACATGCGGGAAGAGTACTAAGCACGCACTAGGGACGTGCATGTAATGCAGGTGACGCACTTCCGGAGTACGAGTCCTAAGTGTCCCTTGGGGGTTATAATTACCACCGTGCTATGCCCGCACTCCACACTTGAGGGTTGCAAGTTCTACAGCGTGGATATCCCTTTTTTGTATTTCAAGAATTTTGTGAATTTGTAAATATTTCAACATGCCTCCAAAGAGGATCCCAAAGAAGAAAAGGGAAGAAGAAGAGAGGAAGTTAGAGGAAGCAAGAACACAGGCCCAAATGCAAGAACAGCTACAGGAGAGTGCTGGAGAGAGTGATGAGCCCCAGAGAGACAGTGACCAGGAGAGTAACAGACGGAATGAGAGGGATCCAGAAGAGGGGATCAGCAGCAGCAGAGACACGGGAAAAAGGGTAGACCAGGCCTCCTATTTTTCCCCTTGATGTTGAAGAGAAACTGGTGGGTTTCTTTTGTGAGAACCGGTGTTTTTGGGACAAGACCTGTAACCAGTTCATGAACAGGGAATACAAGGACAAGAAGACAGCAGAGATGGCCAAGGTTCTGAACTGTGATAGTAAGTAAAATTTAATATATTAAAAAATTCCATGTATTTAAAATGTTATGTGAAGTGTAATTATTTATGAAAATAACTTATTTAAGTATATTTTAGACAAGAGTACAATCTCCCTCATATATTATATTTTTTGGTAGTAAAAATATATCATTTAATATGATATAATATGTATGTGTTTTATGTGTTTCAGCATCCAAGATTCCAGGGTGGTTTTGTAACTAGAGTACAGCTGTAGGCAAGCCCAACAAAAAAAAAAAGTTGGCAGGTGGCATCCAAGCTCACCAAGCATCAGAAGTGGCAGGAGAGTAGCTTCTCCTTCCTGAGGGAGGCATTAGAGCCTCGAACGTGCAGCAGGGACACGGCCTCAGTAAGCATTGCAGACATCCATTTCCTCAATGGCATATGTTTTATTTTTTTTTTTTTTTTATTTATTGTTGCTTTAGGTTTGAGGCTTTTTGCATGTTTTACCTTCTTACCATGTATTCTCAGTCCTTCTTCTATTAGTATGTGTGAGATGAAACCATATATATGTTGAAATGTGGAAAACATATGTATGAGCCTCTTTTGAAAATTCTGTAAAATTATTGGTATTGTTCCTTTCGTTTTTGCTAGTTCGTTATCTAATTATATATTACACTGTTTATTGAATTTCTTTTTGGGTAAACCTGTGTTACATAGTGATAAATTATGCATTATTATTACTATAATCAATGGTCGTTTACGCTTGAAGGGAAAACCAGCATATTGTATATTTTTGTTTTGACGGTAAATCCTTTGAAGCGTAAACTATTTAACAACCCTTTCGGAACTATATGCTGGTGGTCTTGTCTTTTACAGTAATACGAATTTTAAAGGAACCATTACCAGCAGAGAGAGAGGGAGTTGAAAGAAGGTTTACGTACTGGACGGACGGCTGGCTATTACAGGAGTAATGATATCCAGAGTTTGTCGAAGTCGTATAAAGGAGGAATAACATATACTAGAATTTTTTCGCGTTACGAAGTATAGCGAAAAATAATTGTCCTAACGACATGTAAGCAGATCTTAGTGTCTTGTTACTTAAGTTCAGTTGTTTATGTAGGCAGTGGCCAATGAGAATTTAGTGTTGGGTGAAATGTATTCAATGTTTGAAGAGGTATTTAGTAAGTGGTCACTTTCTAGCGCACGCTAGCCGAGCAAGTCGAATTTATTAGCTAGGACGCCAGGCAGGGTCAAATACAGCTTCAGATGTGAATAGTGTTTTCACGCTAGTAATCAGAATTCTGAAACCGTTTCAAGAAGTGATGGACAATCTATTATCCGATTTCCAGCAGAATATTCAACAAGTATCCGCACCTCATTAAAGTATGATGGCAAACCATTTAAATGAGCATCGCGCTATTTTGAGGAAACTGATACGAAAATGTTAGCATTAGATGCGATTGTTTATCAACTTGGAGGACAAGGAACATCTAAAACTGCTGCAGAAATGAGTTAGTACGCAAAGAGCAGCATCGCCGAAAGTATCAAGCTAGTTAAAGATCAAGGGAAAGTCTGTGGATTCATATCAACTTTGATGGAAGAGGTCTAGAGCTCAATGAATGCCGAGAAGGGACATTGGAGCCGGGAATGTACCAAGAAAGACTTCGAAAAGATAAGTGAAAATATAGCTGTTTTTATTTTGTATACTTTGCAGGTGGTACAAGGAATTTGGAACTTTGTGTTTATTTTATTTTATTGTTTTTTAATCGCTTGTTGGTTGTTGTTATTCACCATACATTGAACAGAATTAGATTGGGTGCGGTAAGATAGTCATTGACGTCTAAAAGGGCGATTACAAAATTCCATTTCAAAACTGTTACTGTGATTGTTGGATTGGGTAGCAATAGGTCAGAAAGGGACGAATCAGAATTTATTAAAAGAGAAAGGGTGACACTGGTATCAGAGAAACTAAGAAATAATTCCTTTGACGGTGGCCAAGAATGGAAATGGTAAGCAAAGGCTGGTTTTTTATTACAAATTTTTTAAGGATTTAATCAGTCTACAGTCTGCTTATCGCATAGAAATCTATTAAAACGTTGCCAATATCTTTCTCATTGAAGAAAAAATGTAAAAAGTTTTTATAATGGATTATCTTTAGATATTTTTTAAAGCGGTGGTACGTCTTTACTAAAGTTCTGAAGTCTGTTAGATATTGGAGATCTAAGGAAGTGAAGATTGAAGTATTTTTAGATGATGGCATAGCTGCGGAGGGTTGTTTTGAAGGGGCATTGGATGCTAGCTATTTACTTTTAAAAGCTTCAAGATTTGGATTTATTTACAAGAAAGTATAATTGGTTTTCAGACTCTAAATTGTATTTGGAAAGGTTTACAGTGGACGAATACTGAAGGCAAATTTCGTAACTACAGTATAAGGATAAACTATGTCGTTAAAGACCTTGTTTAGATGCCAAACCTTCTGAATTAACAAAAACGTTATTTTCACGAATATCTTTTGGACAGAATCGTCTGTTACATAATTTCCATGAAATTTGTCGTGAGAGGTATTGTTAAAATGAAAACGGTAAAGTATTTCTGTATTTTTACATATTGAGCAAAGCTAGTAAGGAACTTAATGGGGAAATATCAGATGCTCTGGTTGAGATCACGTTTTGACGCAGAAATTAATTCTTTTTATTTTATATCGGTCGTTACTTTAACTATATATTTGCATCAGACTAATTTAATCTATTACTTCATTGTGACGCCTAAGATGTAGGCAGTTTATTACTATATTGTGACGCCTAAGACGTAGGCAGATCATCACTATATTGTGACGCCTAAGATGTAGGCAATTTATCACTATATTGTTACGCCTCAGATGTAAGCAGTTTAGCACTATAATGTGACGCCTCAGATGTAGGCAGTTTAGCACTATATTGTGACTCCTAAGATGTAGGCAGTTTATCACTATATTGTGACGCCTAAGATGTAGGCAGTTTAGCACTATATTGTGACGCCTAAGATGTAGGCAGTTTATTACTATATTGTGACGCATCAGATTTAAGCAATTTCTCACATTGCGAAGCCTCGGGTGTAGTCAATCTTATCACTATATTGCGACGCCCCATAGGAAATTAACGCTATATTGTGACGCTTCAGACATAGGAAATTACCGCTATATTGTGACTCTTCAGATTTCATAGTTATATTGTGACGCCTCTAGTTTTGGGAAATTTATGTTGTGACGCCTCAGTAGTAGGTTTGGAGTCATTTTGAAGTTTTTAGCAATGAATACAGCGAATTTTTTTTTATCATGATAAGTGTGGTTGGAAACTGGACAGCAAATGAATCTTTGAAATTAAACATGAAGGGAACAGGAAGCAGTCGACAGAATTATGTAAAGTACTTTGACAATGTTTGAACATTGTTCTAGATAACAAAAATTTTTCGATTTTAATGCAAGTAGGTAGCAAAAGCCAGATTTAGAAATCATAGAAAATCAAAGAATTTAAACTTTTACTAAATACACTGTTCAGGTCATCAATGTATGTTAGCCCAGAAAGAGTACAAAAGAGCGGATCTTTTTTCAAGTGTTGTCAACTAACATGGATGAATGGTCAATTCCTGCTTACATTTTCCAGAGTTATGGACTTGTGAGAGTTATTCATTCTTAAGACTGTTTTGCTACTTTTAAAAATATGTTGAGGTTTTTAATATCTAATATTGGTGTCCAGGTACAGAGGAAATTTATGCTTTAACTTGAGGTTTGGTGCTTTATACCATAGGTTATTAATAAAATGGAGGTAAAAATTCTTCACTCAAGAGGAATATTCCAGAGTGAAAGTCTTCTCCATCTTGACTTTTGATATTATCGAGGGAAACTTTCTTGTTAAACTTTGGGTGTTTACGTAACAAAAGGTTTATTACACCCAGCAAAGATAAAAAAGAAAAAAAAAGGAAAATTTTTCGCTGAAATTTAACTTTGATATAGAAGGTAAAGTTTTTTTTTAAATTATAAGCATATATGTACAATGTTTTATTTTTGGAATCTGATTTCCAGGATCGTGAATGCAATGAAATGCCGGCCGTCGTCTTTGACGGTTGGCATCTAATTTGGACAGGAAATTGTGGGACCTCAGTTGTCATGAGCATCTTCTATCATCGATGAATGACAGCACCGACAAGGCCTACAAACTTGTCTTTCAACAAGAGAAACTTACAATAATGGTCACGAGCAAAGCGAAATGCCATTGTATGTTTCATTATTTATCACACTTTTATTAGATTCCGGTGCTTTAGTAATCTCCAGTGATCAAACTATTTATGCCATAACGCGGATGCATGAAATGAGAGGTTACATAGATCCAACGGAAAATTCACTTGTTAAATCTTTGCAAGCACCTGTGAAACATTAATCTGGTAGATCGGTGCATACAAAGGATCTTTTTGATAATCAGGTGTTGCAGAATCTGCGCAATTTATATTTTCCTATATTGAAAAACTTCTTTATTATTTTGATAGATCATTAAAGTTTTCTTATCTGAGATTTGGGGATTAAGTTTATTGTAATTTGAAGATTTCTTAGTTGAACAGGAAAAAATTAAAAATCACCAATACTGTGAAGTTTTCGATATCAGAAGTTGTCACAAATGCTTTTCCATATTTGATGTATTTTGCATGATACAGAGGAAGCTGGAATGATTTTGTACTTTGATCGATTTATCTTTAAGAAGTTTTCAAAGCTCCTGTATTTCCGATTAGGTTAAAGCAAAGTGAAGCACTGTGGTAATATAACCAAACAGAATTTTTTGTTAAAAACTGTGGCTGCAAGTTCAAACATTGCAAACGATAACGTCAATGATAAGTGTCTTCATAGACATGAGCGTTGGTATTCTGTTTCAAGTAAACATGTTTGTCAAAGGCTTCAAAAAGAGGTTAAATGTGTAATTAATTCAATCGGAAAATTTATTTTTGTCTCCATTTCTTTCCTTCTCTCCCTTTCTTTGGTATTATCTAGGGTCAACCGGCACGGTGCGCTGTAATGCAATTCAATGTTTTATTATGTTTATACCTGTAGAGAATGCGGAGTGAAGTGAGGACTAGAATTTTTTCGCGTTACGAAGTATAGCGAAAAATAATTGTCCTAACGACATGTAAGCAGATCTTAGTGTCTTGTAACTTAAGTTCAGTTTTTATGTAGGCAGTGGCCAATGAGAATTTAGGGTTGGGTGAAACGTATTCAATGTTTGAACAGGTATTTAGTAAGTGGTCACTTTCTAGCACACGCTAGCCCGAGCAAGTTGAATTTATTATTAACATTATTATCATTATTATTTATTAGTAGTACAAGAGTGAGATTCCACCACTCAAATTTGACTTACTCTGCATTATTGCCGTGGATATACAGGTTTCCATAGTTTTTTCAAAACTTGAGATTTTGTTTTCTATCTATGGTTTTTCCTGGGCAGCAGAGGAGGCTTATATGTTAATTTGAAAGTTTGTTCATTTTGTTTTTAATATGAACTGCTATATCAGTGCAGAAGTTTGTAGAAGTTATTATAATATGTGATGTTGTATCTATATTGTTTTTTAAAAGTGTGATTTATTGGAAAAATAAACCTGGCATCAACCGGCACGGTGCGCTGTAATGTAATGCAATGTTTTATTATGTTTATACCTGAAAAATATGCTGACTTCTAAAACGATTCCCTGTCAATTTGTTTATCGTGGATGAATATTCCCTTGCTCGATTCCCAGTTAATAAACCCTGTGGATTTGGTATTTAAACTATTCGTAATTTATCACTGCTGTAACTTTGTGTGTTACCATATGAAAGTTGTTAGGATTAGAGGCAGTTTTTACTTTATTAGCCAATGTTATGTTTTTTACTTTACACCGAAGTTTTCGGATCATTAGGCCTTTTGTGGTTAAGTGGTTGCCGCGTTAAATTGGAGGCAGAATATGTAGGCTATATATTTTTTATTACTCAGAATTCAAATTAATTGTAAAGTTAACTACTGAGTTTATTGACTTGAGTGAAATAGCAGAGCTTGCGCCTTTACCTTAAAAATCGTATTTCATTTTACTACAGTTATTGAATTTAGTGATTAAGCAGAACTTGCCTTTACCTTTTAAGAATTGTATTTAATTTTACTACAGAGTTTATTGAATTATGGAGTGATCTAGCAGAACTTGGCCTTGCCTTTTAAAAATGTCGTTTATGTCCTCAGGGTTTCTTGAATAGCAAGGAGGATAGGAGAAGGAAGACAGCATACCTGTAGTTACTTCTGACACAGGAAAATCCTTCGTTCCGACAACAAGCCCACCAGCAACCAGTTCGAAATTGAACTTCACATGGGAGTTCAACCTTTCATTGAAGTGAACATTTTTTAATGGACTTGTTTTATTCCTTCCATCGTACAATTTTCAAGATGGCGGCCAACATGTGGCTCGAGTAAGGAATTTGGTTGCTGGTTGGTCTCGTTGAGTGTAGGATTGGCGGAGAGAATGACGAAAGTAGGAGAATTTTTTAATTTATCAGTGTTAAGATTTTGTTTAGGATTGAAGGTGTCCTTGAATTTTACTTAGTTTAAATTTTGGTTTTGGTATTGTCATGAAGCTGTCAATTCTAGGACATTCTTATGTTAGAGATTTGGAGCTGAGGGTTAATAACTCAACAATTGTGATTGAACGGACATCTTTTGATGTTCAATTTCTTGGTTTTCTTGGTACCATATTTAATTATTTTTTGAATAATCTAGCTCTCTTAGAAGACGTTTTCACATATAACCCTCGATTATTTGTTGGTAATTTTAGGAGGTAATGATTTGAAATCTCGTGTAGATTTGGCAGTTGTAAAGAATAATTGCAAAGAATTTTACAAGATTGAGATCCACGTTACCAAGATCTTGTATAATTGCATCTCAAATTGAAATCCAATTTTATTAAAGGAGAAATCGGTTTGATAGCCCATGCGTGGAAGAATTCGAGTTAATGAGGTGTTATCTCAATAAATTTATTAATAAGTTGAGTTTCAAGAATTGTTTGTTCAAAGTAGAGGGGCCAGGTAGATTAGATAATAGAAGGTTATACAGGGACGACTCACATCTAAACACTCTATATATTGATCTGTGATTGTTTGAAATATTGTTTTAATAGCAACCAGCAAAGAGGTCGGAATTATCGCTTTTAATAAATTCTCGGAAGTACATCCGCAGTCAACTGACTAAGAATGTTAATCAAATTGAAGAATGTAAATTGGTTTCAAAAGTTGACTGGCGATCACTTATCTCTAAATTTCATGGATTTGCTGAAGACCTGAAGGTTTATAATTCTAAAATAGCTAAGTTATTATGGGAAGAAGAGGAAGATGAATCAAAACTGAATATTGAGTTGGAAGCTTGTGAGAGCTACTTAGATAAAATAAACTATTTTATAGCAACTCTTGAGGCTACTAAAGATTCAGTTCCTCATCATTCTGTACTTGAAGAAGCTAGAAACCTTTTGAAAAGCCCTACAGCTCCTTTACCAGCATTTAAAAGTGTAGAGGGAAAAATATAGAGAAATTTCTCTCTGAATTTGAAGAGGTTATTAAAACCTTCAAGTACACTCAGAGAGACAAATTACTGTTGCTAAAGCAACAAGTGTCAGGTCGTGCATCTATACTACTCAATTCACTTGAAACAGACAAACAGACATATGAAGATGCAAAATTAATTTTAAGCTCTGTTTTAGCATCCCTTAGGTTTCAGAAGTTTACCTTAAGAAAACAGTTGACAGATATGAAAATGCCTTACCATACAGATCCATTTGCGTACGTTGGTCATATGAAAAATTTCATGGAATCTGTTAAGTTGTTGAAAATGGAAGAGAACGATTTTTTAACTACTTCTTTTGGAATGGCATGAACAGCACCTTCCAATCTCAGCTAGTAAATAATTCCAATAAGTCGAGGCCCTCCCTTTCAGAAATTAATGATATCATTTTTGAAGCATGTGAATGATATGCCATAGCAGTTCAGAAAATTGATACAAAAATTGAAAAAGTTACCCAAAACTTCAGAGACTGTTAATCTAGCCTCTAATGTGAATGTTGAAGGGCAGCCTACTGAGGTGAAATGCTCTTTGTGTGCATATGACAGAGCAACTGATGATCACCAAGTTTTCAAGTGCCTGGTTTATAATAGTAATAAGGCACAGGTAGATAAGCTGAAAGAGATAGGAGATTGCTTCAAGTGTGCCAGTTCCTCTCATTCTGCAGGTTTGTGCTAATTTAGACTTCATAAGAAATGCAGAGGTTGTAATGGCTGGCATTTTACATTTCTCTTCATTAAAAAAGATTCCCCAAAAGGAGAGGTAGTCAATGTTAGAAGTCTTAATAAAAACACTAATTTAGTTAATGAGAAATCTGAAAAGGTTTCCACGGGGTTAGTATTTTTAGTGGATGCTCTTCAGTGCTATGGTAATAGATCTGATCTACCAACATTTACTTGTCAGCTAAACGACCATACCCAAATAAGAAGTTTGCAAGACTCGGGCTATCAATGTAATTTTATTATGAACAACGGTTAAGAAGATTCCTTTCAAAGTTTTGAGGGGAAATGTGAGTCTTACTGTTAATGGATTTAACTCTGCTAATTCATATAATACAAAGGTTGTGGAACTGAATTTAAAATTTGGACAGGAAATTTGCAAGGTAGGGGCCCTATGTGTACCTTATATAAATATAAGTTTGAAGTTGCCACATTTGTTCAGGGTGGCAAGCCATTTCTCTGCTAAGGGGTACACCCTTGCAGATAAACAGTTGCTAAATAATGAGGATGAGTTAAATAGTATAGATTTCATCCTAGGCACTAACTCTGCTCACTATAGTATGGCGTCAAGAGTTATGTTTGGACAGGGTAGTCCTTCAGTATACTTTCAAACTTCTTTTGGAGTGATGCTTCTTGGTAATGTTAACACAATGTTAAAAAATTTCCATTGCCTTCCTGATTTAAATGCAGTTGAAACTTCAATTACTTGTAGGTCGGATGTTGCTCAGTTGGATGTAGGTTCTCTTGATTGTATTGGCCTTGATTAAGTAAATTTAATATTGAATCTATATTGGAGCATGAGGAAATGGTGGTAGAAGCAAATTTTCTATTTTTAAATGAGAACGAAGGCATAAATGAGCAAGCACTACAAAGGGCAACCGAGCAAATGTCGGAATATGACTGCAAAAGGATCCTTAATTATGATAAGGAAGAGAATGAGACATCTGTGGAACTCAATAATTCTCCAGCAATATATGCACTTAACAATGCCCCTGATAAGTTCAGCCTTACTTCACTTAGGATTTGGTTCGAAGATATTATGCTCTGATCTCAAAAAGTCTTTTAATCAGATAGCACTTAGACCTTCAGATCAGAATAAATTACTTTTTCTTTGGGCTAGAAGTGTGAAGAAGAAAGATTTCTCTTTAGTTGGTTATAAGAATCTTAGGTTGAGTTCTGGTTTAAGATGTAGCCCTACAATTTTGAGTTGAGTCTTTATAAGATACTGGTTTTGGATGTGGATGATGATACTCTAGAGGTAAAAAATATGAAAAAATTGCTTTATCGTTGTTTTATATGGATAATGGAGCATATACCTGCAAAAATTCGGTTACATTGGAATGGGCCTATACTCGGCTAACAAATATATTTGCTCCTTATAGGATAGAATTGCAACAAATTGTCACCAATGATGGGCCACTTCAAGAAGTCATTGACTTAGACTGGGATCAAAATACACTAATGAAAGTTAAACTTTTAGGTTTTAAATGGAATAGGGAGTTGGAAACCCTTTCAACATTGTTTTGGAAGCTGCGGCAAGTACGAAGAGGTTCATCCTCAAGTCCATTGCTTCAAACTTTGATTTGTATAATATCAATGGTCCAGTATTCAATAGGGCAAGGCTATTTATGCAGGGTTTACACTGTGGTATGTCATTAGGATGGGATGATATTTTACCAGCTAAGAAGCTAAAAGAATGGAAATGCATTACAAGGCAAGCTAATTCTACTCCTGAAATTGTTGTTCAAAGATTTGTTGGAGAAGGAGATGGACAATACAGACTTCTTGCTTGTGTAGATGCTAGCCGTATGATATATGGAGCTGTTCTGTATATAGAGAACATTGATACTGGCTGAACAAATCTTTTGTTAGCCAAAAAAAGGCTGATAAACAGACAGTCTAATACCAAGTCCATCCCTTCCCTGGAGTTAGAAGTATTTGTTTGGGTGTGGAGTTGTTAATTGATTTGTATAAAGAGTTAGGAGGGCCTGATTGCCTCGTTCTTATTACAATGACAAGCTTGGATTTGTACTCAGATATTTTGGTACCTCTTTCTTGGATCAATTCATATCCCTATAAACTGGATAAGATGCATAAAAGGTCTGTATTTGTTATTAACAGACTATAGCAAATAGATAAGATATGTGAAACGTTTCCTGTTAATTTTACTTTCATCCCTGGAACTGCCAATCCTGGAGACTGCATAACAGGAACCCTCTCGTATAAACAGTTAATAAATAGAAACTATTTTTCTGGACCTCAACCTGATATGCACCAGTCTGTGGTCAGTCAAGATATTTTGAGAGTTACAGTTCCTAACCCTAGGGCTACCCTTGACTTCAAAGATGAAAATGTTATAAGTAATGTTTGTGCACAAGACCTTAGGGGGACGTTGCTGAGCATCTAGTTTCTACAAACATATACTGTAGTTTCTCTCTCCTGGTTAAAGTACATGCTAGGGTTGCTCAGTGTTTTGTCAAGTGGAAAGCTATAGTTACAGCTAGAAAGTTGAAGGTTCCCATTGAATCTAATGATAGAGGATTTTAGGTGAAAGCTCTGAACATGATCATACTGAAAGAAAAAAAATTAAGTTTTCTAGTGTTTTGGAGTATTTTGCATCTAATTCTAAACTTCTTAAGGATATACCTAATTTGGTAAGACAGTTGAATGTTTACCCAGATAAAGATAGAATTCTAAGAGTCAAAAGCAAGTTTGACAAATGGAAAGGTAAACAGGGGTGTTGCTTCCCAATCTTGCTGTTTAACAAAAGTTTCTTGACATAACTGATAATCAAGAGTCTTCATATAAAACTCTAGCATGCTGGTTATTATTCTGTTCTAAATGAGCTACGTGAGAAGTTCTGGATACCACAATGTTTTTCTGCTGTTAAAAGAGTGGTAAAAGATTGTGTCATCTGTAAAAGGTACAGGGAGCATACCATTCGGTTAAATCAGTCTCCTTACCGGGAGTATAGGATGGATCCTTCCCAGATTCCCTTCAGTTATGTATATATTGATTATTTTGTACCATATTTTGTAAAGCTGCAGGGTAGTGAGGTGAAGGTTTGGATTCTATGTATGAGCTGTATGTATACAAGGGCCATTAATTGGAAATTATGCTTGGATTAGTCAGTCAATGAATTTTTTAGATCATTCACTCTACATACCTTTGAACATGGTTTACCACAATTTGTAGTGAGCGATTTGGGAACACAACTTGTGGCCGGAGCTAATGTTATTGTAGATTTTTTAAAGGATCCTGATACACAGTCATACTTTGAAGAAAATGGAATTAAACCTATCAAATTTGAAAATTATTACAAGGGTTGTAGCCAAATGGGTTCTTTAGTGGAAATTTGCATAAAAATGGCAAAACATCTAATTAACAAATCCATTAAAACAAATGTGTTAGACATAAGGGATATGGCCTTTTTTATATCTCAGACAACTCATCTTATAAATCGTCGTCCCATTGCCTTTAAGGATGGTTTAAGGGATGTACCTGATGAATCTGTACCTAGCCCAATAACTCCAGAAAAATTAATACATGGCTATGAGTTAATCTCTGTTAACATTATACCCAAATTGCAGTGTGATCCTGAATTAGATGGAGAGTATGACTTAAAAGATTCACCCTCAAGAATGATTGAGGACATTTAAAGTAAGATGAGGAAGGTAAGATAGAACCTGATTAGAATTTATCATTCTAAATTTTTGACTACATTGATAAATCAAGCAGTTGATAAGACTGACAGATACAAGTCTGTTGCCCATAAAATGATTGAAGCCAGAGACATAGTTTTGCTGAAGGATCCTCATACTAAGGCCTTAAATTATCCACTTGGGATTGTGAAGGAGGTGGTAAAGAATGACCTTGAAGAGGTGACCAATGCTCAGAATTTGAAAGGGAAGTCTGGTGAAGTTGTGAAAAGACATATTACCAGCCTTATACCCATGCACAGGGATGAAGGTTGTACTAGTGGCATTGCTCCTCCCTCTGAGAGAGACAAGAAAATTCTAGCAGTGGACTCTAATTATAGGTATCCAAAGAGAGAAGCTGCCGTTGCTTCTGGATTAAGGACTAAGGAGAAGCTCCTAGAATAAATTAAGAACTTTCTCAGATTTTCAAAGCCTAGAAAATCCGAGCTCCTTTCCTGGAGTGTTGAAAATTCTGTTTAATTAATGGTATTGTTCCTTCTGTTGTTGCTAGTTGGTTAGCTAATTATATATTCCATTGTCTATTAAATTTATTTTTGGGTAAACCTGTGTTACCTAGTTATAACTTATGCATTATTATTACTATAATTAATGGTCGTTACGCTTGAAGGGAAACCCAGCATATTGTATATTTTCGTTTTGACGGTAAATCCTTTGAAGCATAAACTACTTAACAACCGTTTCAGAACTATCTGCTGGTGGTCTTGTTTTTTACAGCAATACAAATTCTAAAGGAACCATCGCCAGCAGAGAGAGGCGGAGTTGAAAGAAGGTTTCCGTACTGGATGGACGACTGGCTATTAAAGGAGTAATGATATCCAGGGTTTGTCGAAGTCGTATAAAGGAGGAATAACATATACCGGCTTTTCTCCGCAATCCTGCACAACACGAGACCAGCCATAAGAGTCGTAACATCAGGACACTATCTTCGCCGAATTTCCGAGGAACTGAATTGATAAGGTACGTCATTACGAAAGATATGCTGACTTCTAAAGTGATTCCCTGTCAATTTGTTTATCGATAAGGTAAATATTCCCTTGTTCGATTCCCAGTTAATAAACCCCGTGGATTTGGTATTTAAACTATTCGTAATTTATCACTGCTGTAACTTTGCGTGTTACCATATGAAAGTTGTTAGGGTTAGAGGTAGTTTTTACTTTATTAGCCAATGTTATGTTGTTTACTTTACGCCAAAGTTTTCGGATCGTTAGGCCTTTTGTGGTTAGGTGGTTGCCACTTTAAATTGGAGGCAGAATATGTAGGCTATATACTTTCTATTGCTCAGAATTCAAATTAATTGTAAAGCTGAGTGATTTATCCGAACTTGCCTTTACCTTTTAAAAATTGTATTTCATTTTACTATAGAGTTTATTGAATTATGGAGTGATTTAGCAGATCTTGCCCTTGCCTTTTAAAAATCATATTTCATTTATGTCCTCAGGGTTTCTTGAATAGCGAGGAGGATAGGAGGAGGAAGACAGCATACCTGTAGTTACTTCTAACACAGGAAAATCCTTCTTTTCGACAACAAGCCCACCAGCAACCAGTTCGAAATTTAACTTCACATGGAAGTTAAACCTTTCATTGAAGTGAACCTTTTTTAATGGACTTGTTTTATTCCTTCCATTGTACAATTTTCAAGAGCCTCTTATGTGCCTTTTATTTGCCTCTTGTGCATACTGCCTCAGGCCTCTTGCATCTTGCTCTTGTGTTTTTGCCATATCTTGCATTTATGGACGTTTATGCTCTGCTTACTGGTTGGTATTGTCGATAATGATGATGATGGAGCAGAGTGTTCTACATCAGTAACACCACCACCAGAGTCATCACAGTCACGGTCGTCACCATCTAAGCCCCCTACAAAGAATTCCTGCAACCTGGAAGATGCGGTGATGCCGTTCCTGACCCGGCCAAGCAGGAGGTGCAGAGAGCAGGAGAGATGGCAGCATTTGACCCTACCGATGTGAGGTCAATCTTTGCCGCTTGGTTCACCTCACGGTGCTGTTGGGTCCCTGAAGATAAGTGGGCATTAGAAAAGTATGATGTAACTTGTAAAATTTGTTCAATGTTAAATTTTATTAATTTATTGTAATGATAATTTTCATGTGCCTTATTTTTATTAAATGTATTGTTTGTTTCAAGTGGGAGGCTTTTCACTTCACAGTGATAGATGTGGTCAGGAGGTTTGCCCCAGACCCCTCAGCACCAGCTTCTGCTCCCACAGACCACCAACCCCCCACAGGGCAGACATCCACCCAGCGCCATCTCCCATTCCCTCAGCAGTGGCCAGTCCCTCAGCAGACGTGGCCACAGCTGCATCAGGTAGTTAAATAGTAAATTGTAGAATTGTAAAGATTGTATTAACATTGTTAATAGTGCATTTCATATATTTTTATTCAACTTTGAATGTCTATTTTTTACAGCAGTTACAACTCTCCCCCCCCCCCCCCAACAGCAATGCATGTCCCAGCTACAGCCATCCTCTCAGGCATCCCAGCCACCGTCCAAGGCCCAGTGGAGTCAGCAGAATGTCCCCAGCTTAGCCAGTCTTCCAAGCTGAGCCCAAAGCACACCTCCATCCTTTGGGCACATTACTGGGGTAAGTGTGGTACTACTGAAAATTTCTTCCAATGGTACTTAATTGTTAATGATAAATCTAATTCTTATGTTAATGTAAATAATTATTTATAAAAGGAATATCATTATGCTAACTGTACATTTGAAAATGTTGATGAATACATATCTAATTACTCGTATGTATTTCTGTATGTTTCAGCCTTATTCCCAATCTCGCTTGTCAGCTGACATATCGGGCCTTTCCGACTCCAGTTTATTGGCTACAATCATGGGTATAGAAAAGGCGCCACCTCGTTCTAGTCCCAGCCAGCCACAAGACACTTCACAGCTGAACACCACTGTCCAGTCTTTGACCCCAAATATTATTACCCTACAGGCCCCATCATATAATCCCAGTGATGATGGTGAGGAAAATGCCACAGGGCGACAATAATAACAGTACCCACTAGTAGCCATGAGTAATCATGTGTAACATAACTATGAACAGTGTATAGACATGTTTCAGAATATTTGTTATATTTATTTATAAAAGTTCTTTCAGCATTTCAACAAAAGGACTGCATGACTGCATGACTGTAATGACTGTATGACTGAATGACTGAATGACTGTATGACTGTCTGATCATGTATATGGATATCATTTACTTGTGGAACATATTGGAATTCCAGTATGAATGTACAGTATTAAAACTTGTTCTTTTCTTTGATGGTAATGATAATGAAATCAGAACTTTTAATCTTTGTGTTGAAGTATTTCAATAATAATAATAATGATTGGAATAATAAGAAGGTACCAAATTATAAATTAAGTAATTTTTATTCTTTACCAGATAATAAAGAAATATATGTGAACTTTTTTTGGGTAGAAGTTTTGTCACAAAATATTTTTTTTTTTTTCATTTTAGAACCTTTAGTTCTTTAGTATATGGTAAAGAATAAAAATAATTCTTTTTTATTTTTGGTCTATTCAACCTTCTTAAGAAAAAATAAATAGATAACTATTATATATATAATTATAATACCAATAAAATTATATATATATTATATATATATATAAATATATGATTATACCAATATTATTATATAATTACCTTTAAAAAAGTGAAAAACGAACGTAAGAAAGTTGATATAACACAACATTTATTGACCAAGCGATAAATATATGTGTGAATATGTCATAATGATAAATCACAGTTTTATTAGCACTGTTAATAAGAAAATAGTCCACAAATAAGGAAATAGTTCACAAATAGTACACATGTCCACAAATAGTCTCTAAACAACATGGTCCAGCCAAGAAAGTTTGTGGGCAGGGGCATTATAATAATCAGACAGATATGCCCTCAGTTCCTTCCCCTAAAGTGTAGTCCTGGCCCCGCCCAGCGTGCTAGGATCTGTGAGATCCACTGTTTGCCTCCAGGCTCCGGGGATGACGTTGCTATTGGTGTCCTCTCTGTCAACCTCCTAACCTTGCAAACCTGGGACTCTTATGCAGAGGAGATTATGCAAGGCCATGCAACCCAGCACAGCAGCGACAGAGTTCTGTGGTTTCTGTTGGAGTCTGGTAAGTAGGCATCGCCCCCTATGTGCTAATATCCCAAAGCCATTTTCCACTACTCTTCGGGCTCTTGACAGGCGGTAATTGAATACACAGTCTTTGGGAGAGAGGCCTCTGGCACTGAAAGGCTTCATCATCCAGCTGCATAGGCAAAATGCACAATCTGCTATTAAGAAATATGGTAGAGGACGGTCGTCATTGGGGAGAGGTTCGAGGTTAGGAAACCCCAGGGTGTTGTTTTCCAAGCCATCACGCAGTCGGCACTGGTTAAACATCCCGCCGTCTGAGGCAGATCCAATGGCACCAACATCCGCCCACACAAACTTATAGTCTGCGTTCACAACTGCCAAGAGGATTATTGAGAAAAATCCCTTATAGTTATAGTACAAAGATCCAGACTTGTGTGGCTTCTTGAAGGTGATATGTTTCCCATCAATGGCGCCACATGCATGATGGAAATTCCACTTCCAGCCAAATCTCTCTGCTATGGTACGCCACTCATCAGCGTTGTCAGGCATGTGGAACAGTTCCTCTCTGTACTCCTTATAAATGGCTCTACACACACGGGGGATAAACTGCGACATTGTGTTGTGGGACACGCGGAAGTCAAAGGCCAGCGCTCTATAACTGTTGCCAGTAGCGAGGTACCGTAGTGTGACTTCTAGCTTTAGGCCTGTCGGCAATGGTGATCGGCCTCTGTAAACACAACACAATG
>NC_090757.1:67349744-67369744 GCF_036898095.1 Palaemon carinicauda
GACTCAAAGACAGGATGAAAGCAACTGAGTGAGTTTATTATTGAACACTCTCCTTTATATACAAAAGCTCAAGGCAACAAGTAATTTCAAGTTCAAAAACAGACACCATTACAGATGAAAAAAACAGACATGTTTTTTTCAGGTTCTTTTTAGTGCGAGGTGAGAGCGAAGATACAAGCAATATATACACAAAATGAACTATGTACAATCTTGTGACGCAGGGTTGGTACAGTACAATACCTTCCGGTAAGATCGAGGGGATATAATGTCGAAGCACATACATTAAAATCGTTGAATTTCTATCAAGACTTTCTTTTAGGAAGGCAGAAATATTGAGCTAAACAGTACAGTTTAGCTCAATATTTTAGCCAAAACCCACTTTTAATAATAATAATAATAATAATAATAATGATGATGAATGATGATGATGATGATAAAAATAAAATTGAACTAGCCTCAGGGATCCATGATGATGATGATGCTGATGATGATGATGATGATAAAAATAAAATTGAACTAGCCTCAGGGATCCCTCTCCTTGCCTCCTCCATTCAGTCCGCTCTCAGGACACCTGAGCTCCTCGACCTAATGACATTTTTCAAGGAAATCCTGTGGGTTCATATCCCTAGCAATCTATTTCACCGAGGATTTTTGGAGCAACAGATTTCTAAGGCAAATAGCATGCCAAGCTTCTCTCTCTCTCTCTCTCTCTCTCTCTCTCTCTCTCTCTCTCTCTCTCTCTCTCTCTCTCTCTCTCTCTCTCTCTCTCATTACGATGTTAAGATACTCGTGATGAATAAGGTTTAATAGAAGCAATAACTTCAATAAAGCATTTTCAAGAATTCCTTGAGAGAGAGAGAGAGAGAGAGAGAGAGAGAGAGAGAGAGAGAGAGAGAGAGAGAGAGAGAGAGACCCTGTTTGCCATCTACTATTATATGAAATCATATATAACTGACTTTTGATAAAGGAGAACTCCTTCCAGTTCTTGTCTTTTTAAGTTACTTGGTTATGTTAACATTCTGCTTCTACGAAGCTAAATTGAGAAAAAAAGTATCTGATTGAAATATTTTTTTCATTTATCTCACTAATTCAACTAATTTTTAAAAGAAATAACCTATAGACAATTATCACCGCTGGATAACAGATGTATTTGTGTGTTTGTGTAAAAGAAACTTTAATTTACAGACATTAAATTAGTTTGGTGTTTTATGGCATTCAACTAACCGTTTTTATAATGAAAATTCCGAGTCCATTTGCTTTATATAAATATGTTAACGAAATTAAAAGATATAGATATGAAGATGAATAAAAATAAATTACCAGAATAGTTTTATAAAAAGCTAAATTGAAATAAATCTAGAAACAAAATAAAAAAAAAGATAGATAAGAATAAATCAACTAGCAGATAATAAGAATATATTGATAAAAAGAAAACTTCATTTAAAAAATAAAAAATACATTTTTATGGAGATTTAATTGAAATAATAAACAGGTAATCAAAATAAAACTCTAAACCAATTGAAATGATAAAAAATAAAATATGAAAACAAATATATAAATAAAAAAATGAATAAATAAATAGAGGATCATGGTCAAGATCAAAATGTAGAACTCTTAATAACTGATATCCTTTTATGTCAGGAAACGACAGGCATGCACATGTACACACACAAGCCGTGTTGACCACCTTAGCTATAACCAAATTAAGGAGGTATCAACGCCTTGGTGGGCGTGTAACGTTATTCATAAAAAAGGCTCAAAATACTACAGATTCGCCTTCTGTCTCGCGAATGTCTTATTAACTGAAGCTGGACTGTAAAAGAAAGTTATAACATCGTCTGCATGATCTACATCACAAAAAACATCGTTCTATGAAAATAATTTCTAATATATGCTGAAGATTTTCTAATACTAAATAATAGTTAAAATACTGACTTTTTGTAAGGATTTTATGTTTAAAAATATAGCCTAATGCAGTCTGAATGAAAATGTTCCTGTTTTGGTGTGACATTTTTGGCCAAATCATGTAACATTTATTACACTGAAAATAGGTTTCCACTCTGAAATTTACTAATCTATTATTCTGTCTTATAGAAAAAAAAACTATCATACTGAAGAAATTTTCATTCATATTACGCTTTGACAGACTTCATGCCAGTGCACAAATATACACGCTTACAATGTCTGTATATGATTTTGGATGCACGCATTTTGCTTTCGTTTGATAAAAAAAAATCCTGCATCAAACATATTTTAAGAAAGTTTTTTTCTTATGATGAAGAAAATGTAAACTCAGTTTTGCATCAACATTTATAACTTCGATACTGAGATATATTATTCATAATCATCATATCATCATAATCATCTCCTACGCCTACTGACGCAAAAGGCCTCTTTACTTAAGCTATTGTGAATAATTGAGAAAGGCGATTATTCACAATAGATTGAGTAATTATCTTTTATAGCAATTGTTTCTGCTGCAGCTTCCGAAAATCATCAGAATACTCTCCCCAAGTTACACAGTTTGTAAAACCATCAATTGTAATTTATGCCTCTCATAATACTGAGAGAGAGAGAGAGAGAGAGAGAGAGAGAGAGAGAGAGAGAGAGAGAGAGAGAGAGAGAGAGAGAGAGAGAGAGAGAGAGAGGGAATTAGTTCATATTACTTTTCATTCTTTTGCATAATGCACCTAGGGAAAATAGGATTGTTTTTCTAATGTCAAAATTATCTGAGATATTCAGATAGGATTTGAATTTATAAATAGGGTTTTAACATGTGGATTGAACTACTTCCTAAAGACAACATTAAAAACGTACTAAAAACATTTTACTTATATAAGAGAACACTGTGGCCTTCACATCTGGTCACTGAAAATCGCCAGAGCCTGATGTACTTATAGAACGGATTGAAGCATTTGTCCTGTCATTGCTGTGAACATAAGATGTGTTTACAAACAAACAAAATTTTCGAAGGCTTAAACAGAAATATTTCTTACGATTTCCAAAAGGACAATGTACAGAAACATTTGAGTGAAGAGGTATACATCAGATTTCAAGTTTCGACACGACCCATTCAACCAACTAGGTTTGCTTGGCAAAGAGAACACGCTCGCCACAGAAACATTAGATTCCCTTTGCAAAAACGAACACAGGCAAAACACTTTCCATGTTAATGACGTTTCGGCGCTGTCGTATAAAAGGGAAGGATTTCATGGACGACGAAAGTAAGTTGGAAATGGGTTTCATTCATCGATACAAAGTAGATCATATGTTCTTGTGTCTGAAAATTCTTTGGATATATTGTAATGAACGTTGCTTCCTTGGATATGTAATTTTTTTCTGTTTTTTTTTTTAATTATCTTTTTATTCCCTATCACATTTTCACTGGAATACCATGCGTGAAAACATTCAATAATACAGGAATGTAGAAATTTTAATTGGTCTAGGTTTTACCTCTCACTGAAGACTCGTTTCGTAAGGGAACCTTTGAAATCTTAAGACAAATACTACGTAAAAAAGAAAACCACTTCCCTAATGCAAAATAAAATATACCAATCAAGTGAAAGTGTTCATGCTTACAAAAAATGAAGACTAATTGCATCAAAGATTAATAAGTGAAATCTCAAGACAGTAGAAACAATTTAAGTTGGTTTTAAAAGATTTAAAAGCTAAAAAACGGATTTTGAGCGAAGCGAAAAATCTATTTTTGGGTGAGATGGCCATGTCGTCCTGATGGAAGTTCCTATAGGGTAGCTTCCTAGGGTATAGTACAACTACGGCGATATTCCCAGAGAATTTACCTTAAGGTACCCAGAATTCTAACTCCTGGAGCGGATATCCCTAATGAAAGGGATATTGTGACATATCAGAGGACGTATTCTTGACACGCCACATGGCAATCTGCACACTAACAGAGATAACACATCGAGGGGTCAATTGGCAAGAAACGAAAACGGGAAAGAAAAAGGGGGAGCCGCTCCCAAGGCTCCCTCTTCTCCAGTTTCGTAAGCGTGGATTGGCGCCATCTGTATTCCTTGTAGGGTACACGAGGTGCTACAGATACTGTATGTAGGGAGGGGTCCTACAGCCCTTTCATAGAAAGGGAAGGGCGGGTCCATCAGGACGACATGGCCATCTCACCCAAAAATAGATTTTTCGCTTCGCACAAAATCCGTTTTTTGGGCTCAAGCCATGTCGTCCTGATGGAAGTATACCAGAGCATTACTGTATCTGTGGATTCTCAGAACGTGCCGTACTCCCCGGAGGTAATTTTTCCCAGTCGACTAGACCTAGAGACATAAGATGTTACCGTTATACATCTTTTCAACTAACCATAAACCATGTTAGAGCTTCCTGCCCCCTACAGGGAAGAGTCCTACTAGACTCTGGAAAAGTCTCGAAGAGTACATTTGCCTATGTATGAATACCAGGCAAGCTAATATAGTGGTCTCACCCTATATTAAGTAAAGCATAGTTTGTAAAGAACCACTGCGTCAATATGAAATATCGACCAGTTCTCCGCACAATACTTGTATTGTACAAAGGTTTATATCCGCCTAGGAGGAAACTTGTAAAACCGCCACCGTCCCCTTCTGGGACGGAGTCCTCCTGTTAAGGGAAAGCATAAACCAATGCAACATAGCTTGCATAAAGGAACAATTCTATTAGAATTATCCCAGTAAAAGTAAATAGAATGAATGCTCAATTATACCAATAAATTGACACAGGTGAAGGAGACGCAAGGTTCTCAAGAACAAGTTTATTGACAAGCAATAAATAGACAGGTTAACAACAATATATATATATATATATATATATATATATATATATATATATATATATATATATATATATATATATATATATAAGAAGAGGATAACCCAAACTTTAAGCATAAGTATGATAGTAAACAGAACTTGTTTATCTGAAAGAAAAAATATTATTGCCACTTTTAAGATACCGAGGTATCAAAGTCATAAAAGTCTGTATTTACAAATCAATCACATTAGCGTTAGAAAACGCTCGGCACACATGTCTGCACTTATGCTAGGTTCACCTTTGTAGTACTGTATGTAACTACACACTCACCCTGGAATTAATCGTCCCAATTAAAACCACTGTTCCTCGCAGAGTTAAACAGTAGGGTTAACAACACGACCCACTGCTACCACAGATCTCTTTAGTTCCTCTACTTGCTTCGCATAGTGGCGAAAGAACACTCTGGAAGACTTCCAGCCAGTGTATGAACGAAGATGTTCAAAATCCATACAATTAAAGAAATTTAAGGATGAGGCAACTTTCCTCGGATCGTGACCTGCGGGTGTACTGTCAGGATCCGCTCTGCGAATAAAATATTTGATTTTCGCTCTGAGTTGATTCAGAGATAAATTTGAGCCTAATGTTTCTCCCCTGAATAGTTGACCACCCTTGAAGTCTGAAGTTCTACGAAGATAGACCTTTAGGCCTTCTACTGGACATAGAGATGCATCTTCTTTCAGAGGGCAGATTCTCCAGGGACCCCACCTGTTGGTGGGTAACTCATTCTTGGCGAGAAACGTAAGATCCGGAAACAGGTTCAGTTCTCCTCCATTCTGGAACTGAACACGACTTGCCTCTCTCGAGAGGGCTACAATTTCACTGACCCTGGCCCAGGACGCGAGTGCAAATAGGAAAATATCTTTTTGTGTCAAATCCTTTAACGCACACTTCTCATTGCTCAACAGAGAAGCGAAATGAAGAACTTTGTCTAAAGACCATGAAATGGGCTTTGGAGGTGCTGAAGGTCTGAGCCTAGCGCAGGCTTTCGGAACTTTATTAAAGATCTCGTTACCAAGGTCGACCTGGAAGGCATATAGAATGGGCCTTGTCAAAGCAGACTTACACGCCGAAACCGTGTTAGCTGCCAACCCTTGACCATGGAGGTGGATGAAGAAAGATAAGCAGAAGTCTGTAGAGATCTCCAACGGGTTCATCACCTTGACAAAGGCCACCCATTTTCTCCAAGATGACTCATATTTCCTTCTAGTGGATTTGCACTTATATTCCTCTAGGAAGTCTATGCTGGCTTTCGAAATCCCGAAACGCTTTCTCACCGCTAGGTAGAGAAAATCATGAGCTGCAGGGTCCGGGTTTTCTATAATGAAGCACAAACAGTCGACTTCTGGACTCGCTGGGTCAGAACTGAATCTGGTAGCGGTACAAACTTCAGCCATAGTTCCAATGCCAGGGGGAACCACACGCTGTTCTGCCACTTGTGGGCCACTATTGCCGCTACCCCCTTGAAGGATCTCAGTTTGTTGAGGACCCTCAACAGAAGGTTGTGAGGAGGGAACAGATAAATCCTGGACCATCTGTTCCAGTCGAGGGACATCGCGTCCACTGCTTCCGCTAAGGGATCCTCGTACGGGGACACGTACAGGGGCAACTTCTTGTTGTCTTTCGTCGCAAAGAGGTCTATCTGCAGTTCTGGGACTTGATTCAGAATGAAGGAGAATGACCCTGTGTCTAAGGACCATTCCGACTCTATCGGTGTGAACCTGGATAGAGCGTCCGCTGTCACATTGCGGACTCCTTGAAGGTGAACTGCCGACAGGTACCACTTCTTCTTATCCGACAATCGGAAGATGGCCAACATCACCTGGTTGAGAGGTGGTGACCTCGATCCTTGTCGATTCAAGCATCTCACAACTACCTCGCTGTCCATCACCAACCATATGTGGATCGAGTGAAGCGGGGAGACTTTCTTTGAGGTAAGGAGCACTGCCATAGCTTCTAGAAAGTCTATGTGAAATGTCTTGAATAGCCTGGACCAAGTCCCCTGGACTTTTTTCCGATGAGAGTGACCTCCCCATCCCTCCTTCGAGGCGTCTGAGTTAATCGTCACCGACGGGGGAGGTGTCTGAAGAAGAACCGACTTCTTTAGATGTCTGGCTTGGAACCAAGCCCTGAGAAGAGTACGTAGCCGAAGCGGAACTGGTCTTCTCAGATCTCTTCGCGCGATTGATGCACAACTTCTCCAAACTCCGGTTGCATCCTTTAGCTGTGCTCTTAGCACTGGGTCTGTCACCGAAGCAAACTGGAGAGAGCCCAGTACCCTCTCCTGTTCGCGTCTTGATATCCTTTCGGAATCTAAAAGTCTCTTGACAGAACCCGCTATCTCCTTCCTTTTCTTCGACGGGATGGAGAAACGGTGTGACATTAGGTCCCAGTGGATTCCCAGCCACTGAAACTTTTGAGATGGAGAAAGTTGAGACTTTTTTCTGTTGATCTTGAAGCCTAGATACTATAGGAACTGGATCACTTGGCTGGAAGCTTGCAAGCATTCTGTCTCGGATGCTGCCCACACCAGCCAGTCGTCCAGGTAGGCTACTACCTGAATTCCCTTTAGGCGTAATTGTTTGAGAGCTACGCTCGCAAGCTTCTTGAAAATCCTTGGTGCTATCTTTAGCCCGAATGGCATGGCTCTGAAGGCATATAGTCTTCGTTGTAGCTTGAACCCTAGGTAGGGGGAGAGTCGACGGTTGATTGGAACGTGCCAATAGGCGTCTGACAAGTCTATGGAGACGGTAAATGCCCTCTTGGGCAGTAAGGTCCTTATGTGTTGCAGTGTTAGCATCTTGAATTTGCAATTCACTATGAACTTGTTGAGTGGCGACAAGTCCAGAATGACTGAGCTTTTCCGAATCTTTCTTGGGAACACAAAACAGCCTCCCTTGGAATTTGATGGACTTCATCCTTCGGATCACTTTTTTCTCCAACAGTTCTTGAACGTACTCCTCCAGAACGGGGGTGGAGCGTTGGAAAAACCGAGGGCACGGGGGTGGAGTGCAGTACCAGCTCCAGCCCAGTCCGTTCTTGAGTAGGCTGTGGGCCCAGGGATCGAAGGTCCACCGATCCCGAAAATTCTGAAGTCTCCCTTCTACTGGCATCATCTCACTTGGACTGCCGTCCTGAGGTCTTGCCTCCCCGACCGCGACCACCCCTGAATCCCCTTCCCCTTGAGGGGCGCCTAGACGAGCCTCTGGCTGCTCCTCTAGGCTTTGCTCGAAAGGAAGTAGACTGCCCTTTGCACGTTGGGGTGAATGCCGTGGACTGTGTCGACACAGCTTGGGGTACCCACTGGAATGTGGTCGGGGTTTGTGCCCCCATCTGGGGCAGTGAAGGCAATGGCAATTGCAGTTGCTGTTCCTGTCTAAGAGGCTTGGCTGGCCGAGACGGTAGCCTAGTCCTCATAGTCTTCCTCTTTGGTTGAGGACCCTCATCCGGGGAAGACTTTCTTTTGATAGCCAGGCCCCACTTCTGGAGAAGGTTTCTATTCTCCGAGGCGGCCTTATCAACAACTTCTTTGACCAATTCTCGGTAGGGAAAAGGTCTTTGCCCCAAATGTTGGAGGAGATTAGTTTCCTTGACTCGTGCCTCACCTTAGCCGAGGTGAACACGAACTCCCTACAAGCTCTCCTCGCCCTGACGAAGCTATAAAGATCCTTCGTCACTGTGGCCAGATGAGTCTTGGCCACTACCATGAACATTTCATGGACCTTGGGGTCACTTGCCATCGTAGTCTGAAGAGACATTGAGGCAGCCAGTCTTTCTTTTGTCTCGAGCTCTCTCCGCAAAAGAAAGTCAGACAGCTTAGGGAGGTCCTTGCCGAACTGACGTCCGGCAATATCAACCTCCAACTTCCCAACTGAGAAGGTAAGATGGACGTCCTTCCAGTCTTTGTGGTCCAGAGGTAGGGCCAGCGACAAGGGTTTACACTCCTCCAGGGAGGGGCAAGGCTTGCCGGCCTCGACTGCTTTTACTACAGCCGTAAACCCTTTCTGTAAAAAGGGGAAGGCTCTAGCAGGAGACGACACAAAGGAAGGGAGCTTCTTACTCAATGCAGCTACCTTTGAGTTCGTGAAGCCCCTCTCTTTCATCGAGGAAGAAAGCAAAGCTTGAGCCTTAGCATGGTCCATCACTCTGACCTCCTTCGGCTCTGTCTCCTCCTTTGAAGCTGGTTCCTTCCTCAGCCGGACATAACAGTCCGGATATGACCCCTTGCTGGGCCAGAATTCCACCTCCTCTAGGGGAACTGAACCCAACTTATCCGAGATGACGATCTTTCCAGTCATCATCGGCATGTGCTCAGCATACCTCCATGGGTTAAAATCTGAGCACAAGGGAAGGTCTTTCACATTGAGCCTTTTCTGGGGCCCATGTAATGCTGCAAGGCTCTGCATCCGCAGTTCCATTGCAGCCGCCTTCTCCTGATTCTCCTTTTGCATTTGTTGGATCATTCCAACAATGGAGGAGAGGGCCTGTCCCAGCTCTGCTGGGAGAGCAGACGATGTTGAGGGAATAGGCTCCGGGATCTGAACCGGAGTAGCCGACACCTCGTCGGCCTCTTCCTCCACAATGTCTGGGGCTTGAACTTCATCCTGGCCTCCTGCCAGGAGGTCTTCCTCCATACGCTCGTCCACATCCGACATCCTGTCATCCAACTGGATGTCTTGCAAAGCGACCGCGACTTCAGCATCCACCTGGATCTGAACTTGGGGGATCTCCTCTTGAGGCTGGGGAATCACTGCATCAGCTGATGCCCTAGGGAAAATATACGCCCTCATCTTCTCACTTGGAAGATAAGGTCCAGAGGTGTTCTTCTGGAAGCCCCTTACCCAGGTACGAAGCTTCTCCCTTGCTATATCCCTTTATTCCGCCGTCCTAGGGGAATCAAAGGCCTCAGTAATCAGGTTAGTGCACACGGTACATACCTGAGGGTCCCAATACTGGAGATCACCCTTGGAGACAGCGCATGCTGCGTGCCTCCTACAAAACTCATGTCCGCAGAGGTTCTTACCGCGGACGTTGCAGAAAACACTTCCGCACTTCGGAAAGTCCTCTTGTAAAGAGAAGAAATTTCCATGAGTATCAAGTGAACTACATATCACTGGATATGCACAGTTTAGCATAACAATTCAGAAAGGAAAGACACACACTTGTGTTTCCTTCACAACCAATTGTTGCAGCCTTCCAGATAATAAAATCGTATGGTTAATCTCTTCTAGAATAACCAATGAAAAGTATCCAGAGGAAACAGGTGGAGCTCACACCTAAGCAATGATTTTAAAATCCTGGATAATAGACAAGAAAGAACTCACTTTCTTATCTGTAAGGCAACAGCAAAGGGCTGTGCAAGACAACACAAAAGTGTTAGAACACACAGTGCTGTACCAAAACTTATACTATAGTTTTCTTCTTACAGTATATGTTATACTGAAGAATACTGGTACAGTATAGAAGGTTATGGGCACACACCATAACTAGCTTTAAAGTATACTACCTAACAGCTATAAGGCGGCAGAACGCTGGTTCAAATGCATGTGCCGGCCTGCAGTAACTGCCGGCCAGCGACAGCCAATGTCGGCTACACAAGGTAGCACCCGGCTGCCGGCCACTGCTTCTAGCGACCGGCAGACAAGGGCTGACATTAGCCGGCCGGCAAAGGTAAACAACCGATGCCAGCCAGCAGCAAAAGAACCAGAGGACTACGGCCTCATAGGCCGGCAGCCGGGTCGGGTACAGCACTAGAAGAAAACAGAATGGATGCCGGGATAAGAGCGTAAACTACCTCCAAGCCCGACAATCCGAAAGAGTGCATATAAGGAAGGGGAGAATCTAATTCAGGCTTCCTGACCAATGCCGTCTGGCTCTACAGGCAGGCATGGATGAGGGACCAAGGGAGGTCCGGGCAGCACTCAAAGCAGAAGACCCTTGCCGGCCGGCAGAGTCTGCCGGCCGGCAAGGGACTGAGTCAATTCCACATCCTAACCTATCCTAGGTCCAGACGTAGAATGACGTACAGTACTGTAAAGGCTAGGCCATTAGAGAGATAGAGGGGGAAGCGACAAAAGAGGGTCCTACCAACCTTGCTTTAGTGAAGGATCACCCGTAGCCAAGAAAACTCATCTTAGCCTAAGGGAGATCCAAGGAGGGATGCCAGCAATACTTTCCAGCTCCCAATGAACCAAAACAAGGAAGGTGTTGCTACTCCCAGGGAAAGGATCTTATCCTCCCACCGAGAACAGCAACAAGGACTAGTCTCCTAGATCACAAAAGAAGGAATCATCTCGTACAGAAACCTTCGGTAGTGACCTAAGGAGGTTAAGCATCCTATGTCTGTGTCAGGCCAGGGAGGGAGACTCTACCCCAAGCCAGACAAACACAGACTCAAACTAAAAAACTCTTGTTCTGTCCCTCTCTGAAACCAGACTTACTGGAACAGGGAGGTACAGTAACACCCCAGTATAGTTTTATCAAAAGTTAATTCAGATAAACCACTTAGGGATAAGCCCAAGGCTTAAACAGAGGGAAAGGGTTTGCATACCTTCTCCGAAGAAAAGAAAGCAACCGGGGAGTATGAGAAAGTATACTAAGGCTCCATAAGCAATTTAGCCTAGGCACCAAGAGAATCGATTACCTAAATCACCGAAACTCACTCGTATACTATCTTGGAAATATTCAACATAATCTTAAATGTATAAAAAACAGCCTAAAGCTTCAATAAAATTTTATTACACTCGGAAAAAACAAAATCATGCAGGAAGTACTAGGACCAAACGACTAGGCTACATAGCCTAGCGTAGGCCAGAGTTGGCGAATACTTCGCCAAAATAATACTAAGCGCACGAAAGGAAATCCTATGTAACGCTAAATAGCTAAAATTTATGAAAGCAAAACAACCGGGAATGTCGCTCTGGCTAACTAAAACTCATACCTAGCGAGCGACAGCGTCCATGACGCCTCTGGTAGGCAATGGCTCTTGTAACAAAGATTAATACTATTAATCACTCAAAAATTTACCAAGAGCCTACATTTATACATAAAAGAAATGGTACTCAACTTATCAGAGGTCGACGAAGTTGGAGAAGCCATGAAAAGCTGAATAAATCCAAGATTTGCGAGAAACACAGGAAAAAACACCGAGTTGTTAAGCTACGCAAAAAGAAATACAGATGGCGCCAGGATTGGCGCCAGGCACGCTTACGAAACTGGAGAAGAGGAGCCTTGGGAGCGGCTCCCCCTTTTTCTGTCCCGTTTTCGTTTCTTGCCAATTGACCCCTAGATGTGTTATCTCTGTTGGGGTGCAGATTGCTATGTGGCGTGTCAAGAATACGTCCTCTGATATGTCGCGATATCCCTTTCATTAGGGATATTCGCTCCAGGAGTTAGAATTCTGGGTACCTTAAGGTAAATTCTCTGGGAATATCGCCGTAGTTGTAATATACCCTAGGAAGCTAACCTATAGGAACTTCCATCAGGACGACATGGCTTGAGCCCAAAAAGGAAAGGAAGACCACACTGCCATCTTCAATTTTTCACGTGGCTTCGAAAAAGATAAAACCAGAGTCAGCTGAAAAATCAGGATTCTATCTGAAGAAAAACAGTGTCTTTCTAAAGTACATATGATATTTGTGAAAATATTTCCGGCAAACATTAACACTGATAGGTTAACGTAGTGGAATATATAATAAGTGTATAAATATACCGTGATTAAATACCTCAGTTAAGAAAGGGACAAAAGCACTTAAGTCTGTACAGTCTGTTAGCTAATTCAATCAGTTATATATCCAAACGCCAGTAATAGAATTCGATCAACATCAGAATATTTAGGATTTATGAAATATATCTCTCTCCTCTGTCTATGTATCTTTCTCCTCTTCTTTCCCGGTAAGCTTCAAGCACGTCCACACGTGCCCTCGAACCTGTGCTGACAAAAAGTAGTTAGCAAGCTTATAAACAAGCTGGTAACAAGTTTGTTAGCAGTCGTGTCCACAATCAGTTGGTATACTTGGCTTGCAGCATGTTGGCAGCAGTGGTGTGGACGAGACTGCGTGGTAGCTGACGTGTTGCCATACATCACAACCTATTGGAACCGTCCTTGCCTAGCCTTCGCCGGACCTGGGTTCGAGTCCCGCCCCAGCGTATACAACCTGAGCACCCTTTCGAGCGAAGGATGTGGGGTTTTCGTAGCCAATAGGTATACTTGCTGAGTCATCAGCAGCCATTGCCTGGCCTTCCCCGGTCCTAGCTTGAGTGGAGAGCGGGCTTGGGCGCTAGTCATATGTACTGTATATATGGTCAATCTCTTCGGGATTGCTCTGCTAACTAAGGCATTGTCACTGTCCCTTGTCACTGTCATTCATGAGTAGAATTAACCCTTTTAAAAATACTTGGTGTTCACCTCATATCGGCTACTTACATGATTATTAAGTTGTTAGCGCACACCTGTGCGTTGCCATTGTGTAATCTAAAATGATGTAAACCTTATTGCCAACGCAAGTTCGAGAGCACGTCTGGACTCGCCTTTTAGTTTTATACACTGAATAGTCATTTTGTTTATAACCATAAAAATTATCATAAAATCACCGGATTATTCTTTGCAATTTTTCATTCCAATCAAAAAAATTAAGGAAACATTTCCACATCCTGAGATTAGGTTAAGAAAAGTGGAAATGGTGGAATCGCTTTTTACATTCCATCTGTTCTCACTGTAGTAAAGAGGATGTGACACGTATATAATATGTTTAATTACTCTAAGAAATGAAGCATGTCGTAAATCCCAAGTAATTATCGCATGATGGCAGGTTATCAGTTATAATTGAGACTCGATGGAAATGGTTAACGACAACGAAATCTGAAATTGGGAATTAACCTTTGATAAATTGGTGACCATTGGAAGAGTTCACTACCTGATAAGTATCGAGGTGGTGGTGATTACATCCAGATTTCCCAAGAGAAACTACAAAGATCATCTGATGGACTAATTAGAGATCACTGGCCCGAGAGGAATCTCTCATTATTGCTCTTAGTACTTTGACATCCTCAGAAAGAGAGAGAGAGAGAGAGAGAGAGAGAGAGAGAGAGAGAGAGAGAGAGAGAGAGATTCATTCATTCATTTTAAATACGTCCATTATAATTGAATGTATTTTCACAGCGTAGTAGATTTGAATAAATGTACTCTTAACTCTCCTGAATAATAAAATATTGGTCTTATAAAAGCATTAGCGTATTAGAAGCAGGGAATTTACTGCCTGAAAGAATGACATGTTTTTTTTTTTATTAAGATCCGAGTTACTCGTAATCATGTAAAATAATTTTCCTCTTCTATTTAAAACACTGGGATATCATTTATCTACCTGTAAAAAAAATTGAGTTTACATCAGGCTTCACAAATCCTTTAATAATTTTAAGGTATTTCGCGAGTGGCAGAGGCAAGAGACACTTCAATGGTCTAGAAACTACAGCATTTTAAAGGCTTAATGGCCGCTTGTGAATGACAGGGCAAAAGAAAGTGACTATGCCCTAGCTTGTAGGACGATGCCCTATAGCTGACAAACCCCTCTCCACCCAACCCAAGCTAGGACCAAGGATGGCCAGGCAATGGCTCCTAATGACTTAGCAGGTAGACCTATAGACTACCCCAAACCACCCATCTTTAGCTCACAAAGATGATGAAGCTGCAGACGCTATATAGACGCTATCAAGATTGAGCTGAAGTCGAACCCCAGTCCGAA
Source organism: Palaemon carinicauda (assembly GCF_036898095.1). NCBI lineage: Eukaryota > Metazoa > Arthropoda > Malacostraca > Decapoda > Palaemonidae > Palaemon > Palaemon carinicauda. The sequence continues at coordinate 67,364,300 of NC_090757.1, forward strand.
AGACCGTTAGGCATTGACGTTTCCAATAGGCCATCACATATGATGAGCACCTAAGTTCCCTCTCTACCCTCATAAGGACTTGGGACAACAAGGACGATACTTTTGCAGATATTACGAAAAAGTATTGGGCTTCAGTAGGAGGAAAGGCTGGTTAAATATAAACCAAAGAACCATGAATAAAAGAATGTATTATCTATGTGGTAGCCTAACTGAAATGTCCCTACTTCGGAAACTGTTAGATCTTTAAACCTCATATTGGTTAAATTGAAATAATTAGGTCTCGCTTAAATAAAATCTCGGCGAGTGACTTTTTTAAGTAAGAGGGGGGGGGGGCATGGAATTCGTAGTTCAATAAGGAGATATAAAGTCTTTATCTTGGATTTTTTGGGGTGTGAGGGGGTGCTAAAAAGTGAGCATTTTAGGAGTTGAGTAATCTGACTTTTATAAAATGTTCAAACCGTTCACATGAAATACTATTGAAATATTAATAGATAATTTGCAATCAATAAAGATTAGAATAATTTAATCACAGATGATTTTTTAAGTATTTCAGAGCTTTTGATTCTATTATTGTAATATTAAACATCATACAAAAATCCATAGATTTTCGTCAATAGTTTGCAGGATTAATTTTAGACTTCAGGGAATGCTTTTAGATATTGTATTGTTGACTTAATCTAATTTTTACTGAATATATCTAATAGAGTTCAAAATACTTTAATAACGACAGGGTTAATCTCTGGTGATGTTTAAGGTTCTATTCTTGGTCGAACAATATTCCTAACCTACACACTTTTTACGATATTCAACAAAATAGATGCCTATACAGATAAATTTCTCTAATCTATTTCTTATTCAATAGAATTTGACACAGATAAGAAATCAACAATTGAATTAGATAGGTATAGTTGTATTCGATGACTCTCCTCTCACTTTTTTATTGTTTAAGAGCAAGAATTGTCCGCTTCTTTGTCCTTCAGTCAAGTTTAGAAACTTGGGATGAAACAGGAAGCAAAAGTTTCACAAATCCAGAAGCGAAAACAACAGTATTCGTTTCGAAGATCTGACAATTAAGAATTTTAATAATCCTCTGACGCAAAGAAGTAGAATCTTTTATGATTTATTTCAAGGTTTCATTACTAAGTCAAAGGATGAACAAAATTAGATTATCTGTGAGAGAGAGAGAGAGAGAGAGAGAGAGAGAGAGAGAGAGAGAGAGAGAGAGAGAGAGAGAGAGAGAGAGAGAGAATATAGTATTTGTTTACAGGAGTACGCTCTCCATTTACTCCAAAATTGTGCATTCCTGCAGCTCTCCTCTTTTTGTACAGTAATCAGGAGGTTCTTTAAATGCCGGGAAAACAAAAAAATTAGCATGATATGTTGCGGAAGGCGGGGGTTGGGGGGTTGGTGGAGGAGGTACTAAGCTACCTGGAACCGACATCGTCAACATAGTCAATCAAAGAGAAGTTCGTGGCGTCAGCGGACATTTGATATATACTAGAAATATATACTAAATTAAAAATGGATCAATTACTCAAAAGTGTCACTATTTGTGAATTGTATATTTTATTTGGTAATACTTGACAATAAATCTTATTTTTTAAAGAAACTTTTTTATGAGAAAGACTATTTTTGCAGCGTATAACTGTTTTCATTGGTGGGAGATTTGCAGGGATCCTTAGGCAGTGGTCAAAAGATGGCGGTAGTGTAACAAAACGTCGTCTGGGAAAACTAGTCATTCTCAAAATAGTTTCTTTAAAAATACACTTTAATTTGATTTATACAAAATAATTACCAAATATAAAACATAATTTTCAAAAATAGTAACACTTTTGAGTAGTTACTCCATTTTTAATTTAACATCTATTTAGAATATATACCATATGTACGGTGACGTCACGAACTTCTCTTTGGTTGACTATGTTGGTGATGTCGGTTCCATATTGCGTAGTACCTCCTCCACCCCCCCCCCCCCCTTCGCAACATATCTTGCTATTTTTTGCTTTCCCAGCATTTAAAGACCCTCCTAATTACTGTACAAATAGAGGAGAGATGCAGGACTGCATAATTTTGGAGTAAATGGAGAGCGTGCTCTTGTAGACAAATACCGAAATATATATATATATATATATATATATATATATATATATATATATATATATATATATATATATATATATATATATATATATATATATATTCAACGATGCCCAAAATATTGATTCTTGACATTTATAGTTTATGGAAGGAACATTATAAATCTCCACCAATCTGAAATCATAACTAAAGCACATAGTTTTAGGTTTTTTATGTGTATATAATGGCCTGAACATACGGTTCTGGGGTTATTGTTATAATAATTATAATGACAATCACGATAATAATAATAATATTCATGATAAAGATGATAATGATAGATTTAATGACAGCGATAACAATGATAATGATGAAATCCACAAAAAAGAAATCATTATAATGATCATTATTATCAGTATCATTATTATTTTTTTGAATTAACCTACAACACTTTAGTTAAGGCTCCATACTTAGGATTTACAATAGGAAAAGCAGGTATAGTAAAATAAGATTAAAATATGAGAAGGAAACAAAATTTCCAAAAACCCAAAATGTCAGAGAAAATGAACATATATTTCAAAGTGAAATTACTGAAATTACTTATCAAAAGAATTAACCCGAGATATAAAGTATAATCTAGAAAAATGCATCCCAAAGCTGTAAAAAACAGGGTCTATTTTATAAAATGGTTTATGGATTATCATTTCAAAAGTGATGCAATTCTTTGTGATACCCAGAGCCATGTACCTCTTGTGTTTCACACACGCTTGTACACTGTAACAGTATTTCCTCCTGTCTTGATAACAGAACCTGTTTAAGACTGCCTTATGCATTAGTTGGGTTAAATTTATGACATTCTTGCTTAGAACTACTTGTATATAAACTCATTATCTGTTGAATAAAGGTTAGTGGTATTCATCTCACCTTTCTGATATAACCTAAAAGCATCTTCACACAATTAGTGACCACCGGGTGAAACAGCTCCCTCCCCCTTTCCCACAACTTCTGTGTCTTACTGTTTGATGAAGCTGCCCTCTGACCGCGACTCCTCTCCACGCCACTTGGTTTCAGTGCGATGAAATTCAATTTCCCATCAGTAGCGGGACTCACTTAAGCACCAAAGCAGTCTATATCCTCACTGCGACCACCTAAGCCATTTTCCAGGAAATCTCTGATTGTCTTTGCAAACAAGGGGGAACCTCGATAGCCTACGACACCTCAAAACATACGTTTGGGAGTAGTATTCACCCTCACCAGCCACCCTTATAGCCAAACTTTTTCAGTTTTCTCAAAAACCGTAGGGGGACCAAAAGACTTTGCTCGCCCTCAGGGAAATAGCCAGTATACCCCACCTGCCATCTTCCACAAACGTCTCTTCTCAGGAGGCGAGCGGTACTTCTTGCCCTTTGGGTACGATGGGTACCCAAACCTGTACATTCTGCCATCCCCAATGTCAAAATTTTGACCATGAAGGACCTCATAATCTAGGAAAATGCCCTTGTGGATAGCCATTTCACCACCTACAAGACCTCCATCAACGCCTCTACTCTTGAGAAAGAGGACAACTATTCACCATCAAACAAAGCTGGTGTGACTGTGGTAGGACGGAAAGTGATAGGACACAGATGCCCATCCCGTGGCGACAATACCGCTCACCACAGACGTATGGCACTCCTTGCTCATGGGCAACCTCTCCAGCCACTTACTGACGCCCGTTGGCTGCAGTTATGCTTCTATCAGTCCAAAGTCGCAGCTGCTGTGAAGAAATATGCGAAAGGTTGTCAGTGGCCTAAAATCTTGTAAGCAGGCCAGCACTTGTGATAGTGGCCTTCCCTATCACTAATCTTTTCTTTTTATATGATGTAGGTACAGGCATGTAATTTTTGGTAGACACTGGTGCTTGCACTTCTCTTCTACAAAGGCCACTCTATATGACACGACAGTCAGTCTCAGCCTTCCACAGGTGCGAAACCCTCACATTATAATTTGGGAATGGCAAATATCATTGGAAGTTTCTCATTACTGATGACATATTGCAAGTCATCATAGGTTATTTTCTCTCCCATTTCCACATCCTGGGTAATGCTGCTCACCAACAGCTAGTTAACACAGAGTCTTTCTCGTCCATGCCCTGCTCTTGCCATCAGCGCACCCATGGATGCCTAATCCCACCTCCTCACATCGTACCCGGAAGTCTTCCTTCTTGAACTTCACCAAACTTCCACGGTTCCTGCCATACACAGTATTTATCACCATATCAAAACAATGTGTCCTCCAGTATTCACCAGATTTAGGCGTCTAGCATCGGATCGTTTGGCAGCCCCAAAAACCAACGTTTGCCAAAATGGAAGAAATGTGCCTTAGCCAAAAAGCTTCAAGCTGATGGTCGTTGCCCTTACACATCATCCTGAAGACAGGTGGCTCCCACCTCCCCTGTGAGGTTACAGGTGTCTGAACTCTGACCATGCAGACAGAACAGAATCACTGATCACTCCCAGACATCATCGACGTTTCCCACTGCTCGCACAAAGCGGATATTTTCTCCACTCACAACCTCTTGAAGGGATATTATCAATTGCCCCAGAACCAGAAGACATACCCAAGACCACCATGACCACCCCCTTTGATACATACACCTTCAGTAGCATCTGTATTGGCCCTCGTAATGCCTGAAGCTACTTTTCAACGACTCGTGAATGGCATCTTCGTGAACCGTCCTTTTTGCATATATTACATGGACGACATAATTGTGCTCTCTTCCTCTAAGAGGAAAGCAATCAGTGCGCAGCGTACTTGACCTCCTACAACAGAAAGGCTTTGTAGTCTGGTACGACAAGTGTACCTTTGGACCTAATGAAATATTGTTCCAGGGGCAGAGCATCAATCCTAAGGGAGTACACCCACTCTTTGTCAATGTTGCTGCCGCTCAGAATTTCCCCACCTACTCAACCGTCAAAGCACTACAAGAATACTTGGGCATGATCAACTGCCATCACCAGTCCCTGCCAACCATCGCTGCAATCTTGACCAACATCCCGCCCCCCCCTCCCACCCCGCCACCCTCAAAGGCACTATCAACAGCTGCTGCTCTCAGTTTTCCCATGCCTCACGCCCCTCTCCTTCTCGCCCTTAAATTATGTCGTATCAAATAAGTGAAAAAAAATAACATAATAGTAATTATTAAAAAAAAAAGGTGTAATGGCTTCAAGGCAAGAATTTACAAGTATCTCAAAAATAACTGATAACAATATATGTATCACTGAAATCAGTGAAAGATATATATATATATATATATATATATATATATATATATATATATATATATATATATATATATATATATATATATATATATATATATATATAGAT
>NC_090757.1:67382244-67397244 GCF_036898095.1 Palaemon carinicauda
TAGAACACAGATCATTTACATTATTTTTTTACTCTTGTAGTCCACGTAATATCATGAATTTGAGGACACATCATTTGTTGTTTTCGAACTTTCCAATAGAAAAATCCGGAGTGAGACTCGGGTATAGGAAATAATGAATTAAATGTAATAGGCGTAACTCATGTTCAGTTCAAGGTCGGTAAGCGCACGTTTGCCGATACATTTGTTGTTGTACAAAACATTGATATTTATCAAGCTGTAATTATAGGATACCCATCTATGGGCCAAGAAAACATTATCTTAGCCCCTGCCAAGCACGGCGTGTATATCAAAGGAAAATTCTATAAGTCTTCTAATACCTTCAAATCAGTTTTGGATAAAATGGAGACGACAAATGAAACAGTGACGTACGTTGAAGAACCAATAACTTGTCTCACTAATAAAGAAATAATATACGCGACCAACAGAATTCTCGTTCACCCGTAATATCATCCTGCACGCAACCTATTTAGCCAAATGTACCTTCGAATTTAATAGTGCAAGTAAAGAAAACATTACCGGGATCTGAAATATTAATCCTTTCCGACACTTTGAAAACTAACAGATTGTCTGTCACACAAGCTGTTTATACAGTAGGCTCACATCAACAATGTAATATTGAAGTCTGTAATCATTTAAATACCACTTTAGTAATTCATAAAAATCAACATATCTTGGATGTAGAAGTTTATAAACATCGTATTCTTACCATTGCTGAAATTAATCACGCTCAATCAGTTGCGGATGAATCCCTTTTGCAATCTATTAAAAATAAAATCAATAAAGACATTCAAGACGAAGAAATTCAGCAGAAAATTTTTGGACTTTTAACTGAATATGATGTTTTTTCCACTATGGATGGATCTTTAGGAAAAACAGATGTGCTCGAGCAACAAATAAGGTTAAAGGACAAGCAGAAAATCATCTATGTACCCTCGTACAGACTCCCTATGAAATTCCAGAATGAAATAAATGATGAAGTAGGTAAAATGCTAGAAGAATGAGTCATTAGGAAATCGAACAGCCCTTATAATTTTCCATTAATAGTTGTACCAAAAAAAGATCGAACATGGCGTATCTGAGTAGACTTCCGTCGCCTAAACGAGGAGACGATCCCTGATCGATTCCCAGTGCCATGTACTGACGATATTTTATCTTTGTTAGGTCAGAATAAATATTTTACCAGTTTGGACTTACTTAAAGGCTTTCACCAGATATCATTAGAAGAAAATAGTATCCCATACACAGCCTTCAGCACAGCCAGGGGACATTATGATTTTTTACGGATGCCTTTTGGTTTACGTTGTGCTCCCATAACATTTACAAGAATGATTAACATAGTGTTTGGAGACTTGCTAGGGGATATATTGCATGCCTATAAGGACGACCTTGTAATCTTTTCCAACACCTTAGAAGAACATCTACGTAAATTAGAACTAGTACTACAGAGACTAAGACAACATAACTTAAGGGTAAAGATTAGTAAGTGTGAATTTTTCAAAACAGAAATAGTCTATTTAGGTTTTATGGTGTCAAGCCAAGGTCTTAAAGTAGTCCATAATAAGGTGTCGGCTATCCGTAACTTTCCGATACCTACTACTGTCAAGGGAATACAGCAATTTCTGGGTTATAGTAGATATTACAGGCGTTTCATACGCAGTTATTCTATAAGAGCCGCTCTCTTAACTGATCTTACGAAGAAGGGCGTAGATTTCATATGGTCTGAGCAGCATCAACAGGCGTTTAATACCTTGAAAGATGAACTGTGTAGTTCTCCTATCTTAAAATTTCCTGACTTTGGTAAGGAATTCTTCATTGCAACAGACGCCTCAGACTTAGGAGTAGGTGGGGTATTGCTTCAGCAATATGAAAAACAGTTTTTTCCCGTTAACTTTTTATTCACAAAAACTGAGAACTTCCGAAAGTAAGTATGCAGTAATAGACAAGGAAGGACTAGCTATTGTTAATTCACTAGTGCATTTTAAGTTCATAATATACGGTTATCCCGTTAAGGTTCTTACTGATCATAAACTACTAACCGACTTCTTTAAAGGCTTTAGTCACAGCCCCAAACGAACTAGGTGGTATTTGATCATCCAAGACTTTGGCGTGAGAATCGAGTATTCACCAGGGAAAGCAAATATCATTGCTGATGCAATATTACGCAACCCCGTGTCATCTTGTACGGAGCCATTAGCTGAATTAATAGATACATCAACATCCATGCCTATTGTTAAAACTGTATCTGAACAGGAAGATCTCGGCTGGAGCGCTGAATTATTACAGACAGGGCAAAGAAAAGATCAGAAATTAGAAAAAATTATAAATGCTTTGGAAGGAAATCGTAAGGAAAAGGAATGTATAAAGTATACGCAGCAGAATTATATAATCAAAGACAATATTCTGTGTAGATCCGTAACAAGGAAAACCCGCAATACACCACATGTGACTATCGACCAGGTAGTGGTACCAATCTCACTTATATCCACTGTCCTAAATTGGTTGCATGCAAATCCATTGCATGGACACCCGGGGTTCTCCATAATGTCACAGAAAGCCAAATCATTGTTTTACTGGCATACAATGCTAACAGATATAAAAAAACACATAGCTAATTGTCGCACATGTCAGGAAAACAAAGGGCATACTAAAACACCTGTCAGCGGGCTAAATCAACCCTTTGAAAGGATACATTTATATTTATTAACAAGATTTTACGAGTCAGACAGAGGAAATAAGCACCTCATAGTAATTGTAGATGCTTTGACTCGATATACAGAACTAATAGCGCTTAAAACTAAAACTGCGATTGAATGCGCTAGGAAGTTTTACGAGTGTTACATTTGTAAACATGGAATTTCACATATGATAATCTCAAAGTCGGGTGGAGAATTTAATAATCATTTCCTTACCTCATTGTGTGAATTCTTTAGCATAAAGAAAATCAATACCATGATCTATCACCCAGAGTCGAATGGGCTAGTGGAAAGAACAAATAGGAAGGTTTTAAACATATTAAGATTAACACTAGGGGGATCAGACCCCAACTAGGATATTGCAATACCTGCGGTACTAAGTACTCTGAATCACTCATATCATATATCAATTAAAATGTCGCCGCACGAGGCATTGTATGGTACCCCAGTTAGAATGCCTTTCCATGTATTAACGCCCACAACTAATTTATCAAATCCTTTAAAAAAGTGTATAAATGCAAGCAAAAGTCGTTATGATATCCTTCAAAAGAATTTAGAAGAATCACAAATCATAAAGAAAAGGAATCATGATAAAATAGCGAAGCCAACTAAAACATATACCGTGGGTGATAATGTATACATATAGGTAAATGTACGTAAAGGACTTAATTATAAACTAACACCTAAGTTTGAAGGCCCATTTAGCATCTTGGAAACATTAACGGCCAATAAATTTAGAGTTCAAAACGTATCCCAACCCATGATGAGAGAATTGTACCATTGGCTCACATAAGAAATTAAAATAAGAGAGAAGGAAGTGAGGGAATTTTTTCTTTTATTTTTATCTATGAAACTTATATGTTAACATTTTTTTCTTCTTAATACGGGAGTAATTACATATATTTTTCTCGTTACAGGTTTCCAAGATGAAGTTTTTATTGTTAGGAGTGATATTGTTCGCTCAGACATTTTTCTTGTGTGGGAAGACCACTAAAACTAAAAGTATAGATTATAAATATGGCACTATAGTAGAGAGAACAGATGACGTATTTATTACTGCAAGTAATATAGTTATAGAAGTACGTATGCAAGCAATTTTTCTCCCAGAAAATGACGTCACCAGCTTAAAGAGCGCCATTTCAAGGTTTGCTTTCCTTTTAATACAGAGAGTTCCCTTGCACCGACACTAAAAGTTGCAGAGATGCTATCCCACGACTTGCAAAATAAGACTTACGAGGCAGAATCTTTGGCTTGTGACCTTTTGATGTGGACAGTAAGACACACTAACCTTGAAAAACGTAACCCGTTTATTTTTGCTGCACTAAACATCTTTGGATCTGTTGCAAGTTTAGGCTTAGGGATTTAAAATCGTCTTAAAATTAGTAATCAAAATAAGAAAATTTATTTTTTAACACATGAAAAACGAATTAGTTTTATCAGAACTAAGGAATCAGTTAGCTTCTATCAATCAAATTATGAGTTTGGTGAGCGAACATTCTAGTAATATCAGTCAGATTATGGAAGTACAAGACTTGTTGGCAACGTTAACGTATTATAGTTCAAAATAGATCATATCCATAATAAAATTGCACGTTTCATTGAGAAATCAAAAGACTATGTGGAAGCTATTAAGTTAGCGACTAAAGGTGTTCTCTCACCGCATTTGTTGCCGATAAAAGACTTAACGTTAATCCTGGAGAACCGACGGGAGATAATAGGTTATATTCCTTTGTTAGACGCACATAAATCAGAATTTTATCACATCCGGATTACAGTAAGCGTTGAAAATTACAGGATTATGATTACAATTCCCTTTGATTCTTCCAATGCCTGGCGATCATACAGGATATCACCATTTCTGACTTTCATGAAAAATAACTCAAGCCCAGTAATATCCAGTTTGACAGGACACGTATTGATTTCCCCTGACAAGGAAACATATACAGTCATTAAAGATTTAAATAAATTAACTCACTGTTCAGACGCAATGAATAAAAAAATATGTACAGCTGACTCCTTTGAATTCCATAAAAAATCAATGGATTCATGCGAATGCTCTCTCCCATACACATGAAAATTGTCTGAAAAAACTTAATCCCTTTGACGATAATAAGTTCAATTGCAGACTGAACAACAGCTCGTGGATACGATACGACAAGGCCGGCTTCAATGTATCATGCCCGGACGGATCCATGTCCTATTCCCAAATCTTCGTTGCAGCAGATGGTTGCATCGGTACGTCCACGAATTACACGGTCCGAGGAATTAACACTATCATCAAAGAACGGGCCTACTTTGCGAATTTCACGTGGTCCACTACAATCCCATCTTTACCTCTCCCATACAACGCACGAGTAGCTAAGCGGTTGATGAAATTAACCGAGATGGACCACCCGTCGCCGACTTATGCAGATCTTCGTTTCTACGTGTTACTAGCAGCAATCAGCGGTACGGTGATGATATTTATCGCCGTTAACATGTTTGTTTGGCGTAGGTTAAGGCATAGTAATATGGAGCTCAAACAGAACGTTTTGCCATGTCCAGACAAAACTCCTTATTTGTTTCAATTTAGAGCCGTTTGAAATTGGCCTTTTTATTCGCTCGCAGGAGTAAAAATTGTTTGGAATAGTGTTGTGTACGAAAAGCAGTCAGTACGTTAGTAATATGTAGTTGAAGAGACATTTGCATTTTGAAAACATTTAAAAAAATATCATTTTTGGGCATCTAATAAAATATATAAGCCCTAAATGTTAAAATAAAGAATCTATGAGCATCTAATAAAATATATAAGCCCTATATATAAATATACGAAACCGTGGTGTGTGTAGGTACCAGGAATCTTTTTTTGTGCACTGAAATTATATCTTTACCAAGGTAACAAATATACGAATTAGTTACCATATTATAATAATCTGTATTTTTGACAAAGGTGACAACTATTCTTTACAAGTTACCAAATCATATGTACATCAGTATTTTTTGGGGGGGTACCATATAATCATTTGCTAGCAATCTACCATATAATAATCTGTATTTTCCATGCATTTTTCTTTGTATTTGACAATATCTGTTAGGTGTGTATTTTTTTTAATGTACCTATTTGAACATTCGTCCTTAATCCCTTGTTTATGGCTAAAGTTAAAAATAATGTATATATATATATATATATATATATATATATATATATATATATATATATATATATATATATATATATATATATATTATATATATATATGTATGTATATATATATATATATATATATATATATATATATATATATATATATATATATATATATATATATATATATATGTATGTATATATATATATATATATATATATATATATATATATATATATATATATATATATATATATATATATATATATATATATATATATATATATATATATATATATATATATATATTTATATATATATATATATATATATATCTCCAGTCACACTCCTATTAAACATATTTTTAACATAATATTTGTGTTCAATTAATTGAAGGTAGCTGTCCAAGCTAATGTAATGTGTGTAAAATTACATGATTAAATCCATGACCCAAGAGATCAATGGAGAAGTTAGGAGGAGTGTGAAAACGCCAAGTCAGTCATAAACAGGATGCGAAAGTCAAGACCAAGCTAAACCTTTGCAATGTAACATTTTCCATGAAGAGTAAACACAATACAAACCGTGAGAAGAGTTGTGTCTCACCGGATCTAGATAGCTTCCTATATTAATGTTGTGTTTACCATTTTACGTAAATGCTGAGATAACTAAGTATACGTTATCATCAGACAATATATTTTTGTTAATTCTTGTCAACCTACGGAATGGTCATCCGACCAAGCCATCTATACTCCTGTGATGGAGCTGCTAATAAACAGTTTTAAACTTAACTTACTTAGCCTTATTCAGAAGAAGTAACCTGCAAGTCTAAAATATATAACACAATGGAGAGACATTTGATTGGAACCATAATGTGTGTTTATAACAGTACCACACCAACACATATAGGGAGGCTACATTTTTCAAAGTTACTGGCATTGGGTCTAGCCTTTTGATAAAAAGCAAGGCTACAAGTCAGCAGCTGTCCTTTAAGTCATTTTCTACAACACGCAGGCCATGCGGTGGTAGTATTGTTTTAATACAAATTTGCAAAAATTGAAATTCAGATCACCTACCAGTTACTGAGCATTAAAATATTTTATCTTATACAAACTGGTTGTAACATCTCGTCTTTACATGAATGAGTTCTATCATGGAACTTTCAGAATATCAGCAGCCACATTTACAAACACTTATCACGTTATGCCAGTTATGTTTATAATCGCTTTAACAGAGTTTTATCCCTCACAGCTGTCAGTTAATGTAACGCATCATACCGATTAATCTTTGTGACTAATATGACGGAATCAGTGGTATACATTAAGCTTTAATGGGAAGAAATTATACTTTGTATGTGTAGTGTTGAAGCAAGTTTGGTTTAAGTTATGAAATGACATTGGGGCTGATTATTTTATCTGATTTTGCACTGATTTTTAAGAGGTCAGTTTCACAGCATGCGTAATTCAAAGCATTTACTCTACTATTTGGATTATCAAGTACTTGACTTATTCCTTTTTGCAAGATTCCTAATTATGAAATCTGACCATAATTAGTTTATGTTATTTCATTTTATTTACCTATTTATCTAGACCTTCCAGTTTATGTTGGACGGTTTGAAAGACCTCGAGACTCATAAGCGAATGCAATATACCGATTTGGCTGCAATTATTGTATCTATTTTTCTATGAAGGTATTTAAAGTCATAGCAAAACCTTTGGGTATGTGACCGAACAATGTTTCTTACCTAAAGGCCACCGAGCACAGAGCTTCTGCTTTCCTCTGCATTTCCAAAATATTTTAGTTTCCATATGTAAGTAAAAAAAAAAAATACCTCGCTGTATTCTAGTGAAGGTTTCTAGCATAGACTCGGATCCTACAGAGAAGTAAAATCCACATCCATTTCCCGTATCAGACTTTGATGATTTCTTGAAAAATGGGCTGAAATCTTCATTAAATGAGAAGTTGAATAACTATTGTTTAGGCGCTGTTTAATTTTTTTGCAGGTATGACCTGTATGTCCCATCCGATGAAGCATTGCTATGCTGATATAAACAAAAAAAAAAATAAAATTTCTAAAGAAGCAAAATCTATTTCTCTTACAACTACTCATCCATAAAAATTCAAAGGAAAGAAGGTAATACAATAAAGATATTATATAACAAAAAAAAAAAATATATAAGCTCAGATACAGATATAAAAGTGGTGTAAAATTCCCAGAAAGAATTAGTGTGTATTTTATTAAATTAAAATTGCTACTTTATGTAGCAGATATCATTCTCATTGTGTGGAAAGTAAAAACGTTCTTTATGTTTCCTATTATATAAAAAAATTTGCTCTCTCTCTCTCTCTCTCTCTCTCTCTCTCTCTCTCTCTCTCTCTCTCTCTCTCTCTCTAAGTCATCAAAGAGCTTATAGAAATCCACGGCTAAACCCTTCGCTAAGATAGGACTGAGTTTTCTTTTTAGAAAAGACGGAATTTAAAAATTAAATAAAAACTCCGAACTCTATTCCTGACATCACACATGTTTGAATGACATCAATTTTAAACAGTAGCTTAAAATAACTCTCTCTCTCTCTCTCTCTCTCTCTCTCTCTCTCTCTCTCTCTCTCTCTCTCTCTCTCTCTCTCTCTCTCTCTCTCTCTCTCTCTCTCTCTAAATGTTGCTTTCAGAAAATTACACCCCTTAATGCAAATTGCTTCTTTAAGGCAGATTGTTTTTACAAGTCATCCTTTAATCAGCCTACGAGCTTTTATCGAGAAAAGGGGAATAGCGAAAAAACGTCTTCTCTACCAAAGTATGTCGCTTAAGCTGACCAGGTTAGTTGGCTCAAATATACAATTAACCTTAACTTCCTCAAGTGAGATAGAGGGAGGAGTTGGATAAGGTTTAGGGCAGGGTCACCAACCTGTGGCTCTTTCAAGACACTTTTGCGGCTCTAAACGCTGAAATAACCTTTGTATTGTACCACACGTGTGTCACACGAGCGTACATAGTAACAACATTTCTCTTTTTTGCATATATATCCTTTGTATCTTTGCTCTCCCCTCACACTGACAGCAACTTGTTTTAATATGTCTGCATATTTCATTGATAACTGTTAACCTTCTTACCGGGACCTTATGTGTATATGTACTCGATGTGTCGTAATAAAGTTACCCAGTTGCTTTCATCTCGCCTTTGAGTTACAACTTACTCTTGGCTCGTCGCAGTATCCATTTAAAACAAAGAAATTCTGTAACATTATTTAAACAATATTTCATGAAATTTTATTAAATTTCGGAGTCATAGATTTTACTATTTTTTTTCAATTACGTATAAATATAGTGATTTGAAAAACTTAAAACATTAATATAATATCCCATTTAAATAATCTTAATCTGAAATAGCAAGGAAATGGAAACACGATTTTATGTCTCTTATAAAAAGTGGTCATTTGAAGAAAGCTGTTTGTCAGTTTTTTTTTTTTTTTTTTTTTTTTTTTTGAAGAGATAGAAAGAATCTAAGGATTGTGAGTTCTATATTGATGCCATAAGTCAAAAGTTAAGGGTATCAAAATCTTAAGTTAAACTATCTAATCTAGTCTTTAGAAACTCAATAAACCACATTAGATAGTCAAGTCAAATAGGGAAAACTACTAAATCTGAAAAAGCAAAAGTAAGATTATTTTCGAGGTTTTTATTTCACAACAAAAATACGAGGAAGAATACATTTGGGGTTATATAGATCCACTTACAAGTGAGAACAAATATTTTCAAGCATAAATCTAATAAAACGAGAATTAGGAAGTATATACATTATACAATGAGACCTCGAGATCTTGCTAAAAGTTGATAACTACATCTTACTTTACACATATTGACCAGCTCTCCATGGAATCACAGGAATAAAACTCCCATTAATTAAATTTATGCATATAACTCTTATAGTAAATTATATTTGAATTTTCAATAAGGAATTTCCTCGAAGTTTTCAGAAAGTGATATAATTTCCATGTATGTAATGTTGTTTTCCTTTTGCAATACTGTGACTGCTACAAGAGCACTTCAAATTCCAAGTACCGACCTGTTGCCTTTCCAAATTCGCTCTTCTCCAGGTTGATCATCAGGTGTGTTCCTAGGAGCTTTTGAGACACCTTCTCCAGGATTCAGTGATATTCTTCCCAGGTCAATGAATTTATCACATTATCGTCGAGATATACACCTACTCCTTCAATCGATCCCAGAAGGTTATCCATCACTCGTTGAAAGGTAGCACTTGCGTTCATTAGATCAAATGGCATGACTGTGTATTGATATATCCCAAACGGGGTTATAAAACCTGAAAAAAAATTTGCATAGTCATCAAAATGAATATGATAATAGCATTTTAAGATATCTATCGGGGAGACGAAGCTCGCTGGTCCAATGTTGATGAGTAGTTGGTCTTTAAGCAGCAATGGATAATTATCAGCAATAATGATGAAATTCTACTTTTGATAGTCCACACACATCCTGAAAGATCCATCTTTTTTTTTTTATGATCAAGCATTGCTAACTGTAGGGACTAGAGCTTTGTATGGATAATCCATTTAGTAACAAATAGTCTAATTCTTTTCTCATGACTTCACAGCGATACGGCTGCAGGCAATAGGAGCATTGTTTGAATGGTCTTTGCCTCGTCAAGTTGGTTCGTTTTGGAACTTGCGAGACAATTTCAGGGAGCCTTTGAATCAATCTGCTTGATTCCTCTTGGTGCTCTTTGCTCCAAAAAAGATAAATTTTTCTTTAAAGTTTCTAATTTTGGACGAATTATTCACTTTGTTTACAGCCCCTACCTCATATACATCGTCGTCTTCTAAGGATGGAATGATTTCCGTTTAAGTATGGTTTCAGTAATTTAACGTGTACAATCCTTTGACTTTTCCTTCTTCTTGGGGTTTCGATAACGTAGGTCCGGTCACTGATCTTCACCAAAATCCGTAATGATCCTTGGAACCTGTTGGTGAGTGGGAATCTTATCAGTAAGAAAACCAACACCTGTTGTCCTACAGCAAACTGTCTGTCCTTACTTTTCATATCAAAAGTTTTTTTTTAATTTTTCATTGACTTGTTTTCAAGTTTTCGAGGAAAAATTTCCTTATCTCGCCGATCCTTTTCCTCAATTTCTTGACATTCTCTATCTGTTTTCTCTTAATCTTTACATTTTTATGCTTGCATTTTAATCGGTCCTCTTAATTTTCGTCCGAACACCCTTTCAATCAGGCTACATTTGAAGTACGGAATTCTTATTAAGAAAGCATGGGATTGATTGATGTCAGAAAACCTCAAATCAATCAATCATTCTCATGCTTTTCCGATAAGAATTGCGTACTTCAAATAACATTAACGGTAGTCCAATGTCCCAATCATTTCCTGTTTCGTTGCAGTATTTCGTCAATATACTCTTTAGGGTTTGACGAAGTCTCTTTAATGCACCTTGGGTGTCTGGGTGGTAGGTAGTAGACAGCTTTCATCTCACATTTGTTAGTTTCATCTTGTCCTGATGAAATTTGTTCCTCTGTCATTCTGAATGATTTCTAGAATACCAAACTTGGTAAAAAAAAAAGTCTAGAAAATTCTTGCCGATTACTTTGGCACTGATGTTCCTGACAGGTACGGCTTCTGGTTATCTTGTCACTGGACACATTAAGGTTAACATATATTTACGACCCTTCTTTGTTCTCATTAACGGTCCCACAATGTCGATCATTACCTTGCTGAAGGGTTCTCCTCACACTCCAATCTGGTATAATGGAGCTTTCTTGATGTACTCGTTAGGCTTTCCAGCTATCTGGTAAAAGTGACATGCAGGGCACAACTGGCTCACATCCTTATGCATAGCAGGCCAGAAAAAGTGTTTCATAATCTTCTCCGTCGTCTTTTTTATTTCCATGTTGCCCGTCACATGCCCTACGGTGATCACCTGTCTTCTCAGAGGTGCAGGAATTAACATCCGATGGCATATGCCCCATTCGGCATTTCCAAGGATATTGGCTGGTCTATGGTTCTTCAGAAGCAATTCATCCTTAAGATAATAACAGGTGGGAGACTGTTGCACCCCCGTTTCATCCACCAAACGGTACAATAACTCTTAACGTCGCATCCTTCCATTACAATCCTATTAGCCTTTTCTGACTCACTTGTCCTACTTCAAATGCTGAGTTCTCTATTTCTCCTAAGTCCATTGCTTCCTTGTCTTTCTGTTCATTCGTCTGTTGTTCCTCTTCTCTCAGGCTCTCTCGGGAGCTCTCCTCTTGCATACCATCATGGGAATCATCTTCTTCTGTAAATAAATCCTTCAAGTTCATCGTTTCTTCGGTTTCTCTGTCTTCTTCTGCAGCCACTTTTTACATCATACTCCTAATTTTCACACAACTAGGAAAAAGGTACGGGTAGTCCTTCTCAAGTTTAGTCATATACTTAAGCGGTTTCTCCGTTACAATGGGACGTGGCACAAATGGCGCTCCACCAACCTCATTTCCCAGAAGGACTTCTACTCCTTCGACAGCTAATAAATCCTTTACCGCAAAATCAAAAGGACCTTTTACCAACTCACACAAAAATTTCATACAGCAAATTGGAGAAACTTCTTCTCTTCCTATTCCCTTCAAAATGACCGAATCTCCTGTGAGAGACTTTCAACAACAGGTGTACTCTCTCGCGTCACCACACTATGATTACATCCCGTTTCGCGCAATATCTTGACCAGGATCTGCTTGCTCCCATCTAGAGAGCCTAACATACCTTCATAAATATACGGTTTAAAGCCATTGTGACGGGCCGAGAGAGGAGTTGTGAAATCAAAGGCAGATTGGAAACGACTGAGTTATATTGTTGTGGAACACTCTCCTTATATACAAAACCTCAAGGCAACAGGACATGACAAGTTCACAAGACAGACAAAATCACAGAGGAAAAACCAGACTTGAATTTTCATGTTCGTTTTAGTGCAAGGGAAGAGCGAAGATAAAACCATAATATATATACAAAAGGAATTATGTACAATTGTGTGAAACACGGTTGGTACATGGCTCCCCCCTTAAAAATGACATACTGTACATGTTAAATAGGGCGCCCTGATCTAGAGAGGCGAACTGTAGGCGGGTCATCTGGCAGAAAATAAGCAGGTTTTAGACGATCAATGGAGACCCAGTCTTCTTTGCCCCGAATGTTTAGGAGGAATGCTTTCGGACTGCGTCGGATCACAAGGTAAGGTCCCGTGTAAGGGGACGTTAACGGTGGCTTGCTGGTGTCGTTGCGCAGGAAGACGTGCGTTGCAGAGTGCAAGTCCGTTGATATGTGATGCTTCGCTGGGGGCTTGTAAGTCTGGTTGCACGGAGTAAATTTTCCCACGACGTGACGTATGCGCTGGAGATCGTCGGAGGAGGTTGTAGAAGGAAAAAACTCGGCATGGACGACCAACGGGTCGCCATACACCATTTCGGCTGCCAAGACGTCGAGGGCGTCTTTAGGAGTGGTCCTTAGTCCAAGGAGGACCCAGGGAAGCTGAGTAAACCAGTTGCAATCCTTGCAGCGGGACATCAAAGCTGCTTTGAGGGTGCGATGAAAACGTTCAACCATTCCATTGGCAGCGGGGTTGTAGGCCGTTGTGTGATGTAGGGTGATGCCCAGGAGATTCGCTAATGACGTCCACAATTGAGAGGTGAAAGTGGTTCCCCTGTCAGAAGTAATATGCTCAGGGATACCGAATCTTGAAATCCATCCAGAGAGTAAGGCAGATGTACATGAGGCGGACGTTGCAGTTTCCATGGGAATGGCTTCAGGCCAACGAGTGGAGCGGTCGATGACGGTAAACAGGTAACGATGGTCTTGTGATGTGGATAGGGGGCCTACAACGTCGACGTGAATGTGTGCGAAACGACGCTGAGGTTGAGGAAAGGTGCCCACTCCTGAATCCGTGTGTCGATGTACTTTGGAAGTTTGGCAAGAAGTACACGCACGGACCCAATCCTTAGCATCCTTAGAAATGCCGTGCAAAATGAACTTTGCCTTCAGCAGCTGTGCAGTAGAACGGCACGAGGGATGTGAAAGGCCGTGGATGAAATCAAACACCTGTCGGCGCATGGGAGCAGGAATCCAAGGTCGCGGTCTACCAGTACTGACGTCACAGAGGAGGGTGGTGTTGGAGTTTTCGAGGGGAAAATCCTCCCAACGGAGGGACGTGCAGGATGTCCTACAAGCTTGATACTCTGGATCCTGTCGTTGGGCTTCAGCCAGGGCGTTGTAATCCAATCCCAGTTGAACGGCAGCCAACGTGTTTCTTGACAGGGCATCGGCAACGGGATTCATTTTCCCAGGGACGTATTGGAGGGTGCAATTGTATTCAGCCACGGCGGAGAGATGTCGGCGTTGACGGGCGGACCAGGCGTCAGACTGTCGAGTGAAGGCGTGCACCAGAGGCATGTGGTCTGTGCGAATGACGAAGGGCGTACCTTCTAAGAAATGGTGAAAGTGACGGCAGCCAGGTGCACCGCCAGCAATTCTCGATCGAAGGTAGAATAACCCGATTCTGCCTTGGACAGTTTTCTGCTGAAGAAGGCCAATGGGCGAGGCGAGCCTTTGACCACCTGCTCGAGTACTGCACCAATAGCGACGTCGCTGGCATCGGTGGAGAGAAGGAGAGGGGCGTGTGGGATAGGAAAAGTGAGAGCCGCAGCAGTTGATAGGGCCTTCTTTGCATTGCAGAAGGCTGCTTCTTGAAGGGGACCCCACTTCAAGTCCTTTGGCTTGCCCTTGAGGGAGGCGTAGAGGGGAGCAAGAGTGGCGGCAATGGCTGGCAGAAAGCGGTGATAATAGTTGATCATGCCCAAGAATTCCTGCAAGACTTTGACGGTCGAGGGCGTGGGGAAATTCTGAACGGCTGCTACCTTCTCAGGGAGGGGATGGACTCCTTCAGGAGTGATACGGTGCCCTAAGAACGACACTTCGTTGGCGCCAAAGGTACACTTGTCGTTTCGGACTACAAGGCCGTTTTGTTGCAGGCGGTCGAGCACGATGCGCAGGTGACGGATGTGTTCTCTTTTGAGGAGGAGAACACAAGTATGTCGTCCACATAACATACACAGAAAGGGAGGTCCCCTAAGATGCCATCCATGAGACGTTGAAACGTTGCCCCAGCATTACGAA
>NC_090757.1:67409744-67427244 GCF_036898095.1 Palaemon carinicauda
GTATTGTAATTGATATTAATATTATTAATATTAATTATCATTATTAATAATATCAATATTTATATTAGTAAT
The DNA here is from genome assembly GCF_036898095.1 of Palaemon carinicauda. Lineage (NCBI taxonomy): Eukaryota > Metazoa > Arthropoda > Malacostraca > Decapoda > Palaemonidae > Palaemon > Palaemon carinicauda. The sequence continues at coordinate 67,409,817 of NC_090757.1, forward strand.
ATTAATATTATTTATATTACTATTATTAATATTAATGATTTTAATATTAGTATTATTAATATAATTTTCCTTAATGTATATAATATTATCATCATTAATATTAATATTAATTATCAATATTAATGATATCAATGTTGATATTATTTTTTTATATCAATAATATTCTTAATATTAATATCATTATCATCAATATTAATATTAACATTATTATTATTTACATTTATATTGATACTAATATAAATATTATTATTAGTTTTATTAATAATGTTATTATTAATATTAATATTGATATCAATATTAATATTAATATTATTAACATTAATATTAATATCATTAACAATAATATTAATATTTATAATATTATTATTAATAATAATTTTCATAACCTTATTATTATAAATATTAATATTAATATTATTATTAGTATTTATATTAATATTATTATTACTAACATTAATGTTAATATTAATATTAATATTAATATTATTAATAATGTTAATATTAATATCAAAATTAATATTATTATTAATATCAATATTATTATTATTAATATTATTATTGATATCAATATTAATTTTATTATTAATAATATTAATACTATCGATATTAATATCAATATTATCAATATCAATATTGATATTACTATTATTGATAATATCAATATTATTGATTTTAATATTAATATTTTCAATAATAATATTTATATTGATATTATTAATAATAATATTAATATTATTAATATTAAAATTATTAAGATTAAGATTAAGATTAAGATTATTAAGATTTGAATTATTAAGATTAATAAGAATAATAAGAATAATAATTATTATAATAGATATTAGATAATAGATAATGATAATGATAATGTTAATGATAATGAAATTTATAATAATAATACTAATATTTATATTGATATTAATATTAATATTAAAATTAATATTAATATTAATATTTATAATACCTTTATCATTATTTTCATCATTATCATTAACATTAACATTAGATTTAACATTAACGTTAACATTAACATATTTATTATTACTATCATCATCATTATCATTATCTTTTTCATTATCATTATCATTATCAATATTGATATCGATATCGCTATCGCTATCGATAATAATAATAATAATAATAATAATAATAATAATATAGATATTAATATTAATATTAATATTGATATTAATATTAATATTAATATTGATATTAATATTAATATTAATAATAATAATAATGATAATAATAATAATAATAATAATAATAATAATAATAATAATAATAATAATAATATTTGTTATTGTTATTTTTATCGTTATTGTTATTACCAGCCAGGACACAGCACCTGTTTGAAAAGCAGAATGCTACATGCCCAAATGCCAACAGGAATGTAACAGCGTGGGGAAATTCATTCAAGAAATAGAAAGAAATATATTAAAGTTATGAATAAAGGATATAAAATAATCCAATATCTGTCAAAATGGTAAATAGATCAATCACATCTAAACAATAAAACGAGACTTGTGTAAACCTGTTCAACAAAAAAAAAAAAAAAAAAAAAAAAAAAAAAAAAAAAAAAAAAAAATCAGCCATTCCACGAACTGAACCTCCAGATTAAAAAGTTTATTCCACAATCTGGTCACAGCGTTAATAAAAACTTATACAATGCTGTGTAGTATTTTGCCTCATGAAGCAGATGGCAGTACTGTTAGAATTAACTGCGTACCTAGAACTACACATGGGATATTATAGAGTTATAAGATGTGAATACATTGTCTTATCTGAATTATGAAAAATATTATCTAACTTACACAAAGAACTAACTGAACGACGGTGCCAGAGATGAATCCAGATCAGTAATAAGAGATTCAATAGAGAGTTTCTATCTAACAAATAAAGATGAGAGTCGACATCTGAAGACCAGACAAGAGAACCATACTCGAAACAAGGTAGAATAAAAGAATTAAAAGTTTTCATATGGCTAGACTGATCAACGGAAAACTCGTCAAATTATGGGTCTAGTTAACGGTTAAAGTCTAGTAGGCTGTGATACTTTATTGGATACGTCCATGCCTGGTGATTTGCAAGACTTGGGTTCGAGTGCCGCTCAAAACTCTTAGTTTCGTGTTGTGTCTGCAACTTCACCATCCTTTTGAGCTAATGATAGGGAGGAGGGTTTGGGGGAGCCTATAGGTCCACCTGTGGAGTCATCAGGAGCCACTGCCTGGCCCTTCCTAGCCCTTACTGGGGTGGAAAGGGGGCTTGTGCGGTAATCATATGGTCAGTTCTGCTAGCTAGTGCTTTGTCACTGTCGTTTGCCTCCGCCATTCATGAGAGGGCTTTAAAATCTCTAAGGGCTGGCAAGGCAGTCCTACCATCAACCCTCTGTGATTAACTTTGGTAAATTCCGTGGATTTAAAACTAGTCTCTTTTACATTTGAGCAATCAGAATTATTTCAAGAATGGGTCACAAACTATTTAACTACTGTATTCTAAAAACTAATTCTAGGAATAACATTTCATTCAGGATAAATCACGCTGAAGCCCAAGTTGTGATGTATTCCTAATTTTAGTCTAACACTGTGAAGAATAACAGCTAATAAGTAAAGTAAACTTGTACGGCTTATCTAGAGAAAATGAATCTTTACTCTCCTGTATTAAAGATTCTCTAATGCTTAGGCTTCCAATACGTTAAGGATCATCATTTTTTCAAAACCAGATTAGAAAATATACATTTCATAGATTGCTTTAAGAGAAAAATACTTCTCAATTAAATGGAAATAAAAGAAAATCCCTGCAGTTGAGCTAATAATTTAGCGGTAATGGTCAATAACATTACAGGTTGAAGGTAAGGCGTTTTTGCGACATCTAGGTACGACATAGAACAAGAAGTTTCAGTACTTACCTATATAAACTTATTTGGGTACATTTACCGAAAACGGAATTTAAATAAAACAATTATTTCTATACTAACCTGATGTTGATTTTGCATCCTCTCCAGAACCTGTTTATCGAAGTTTACCCTAAAATTCGAATAAAAAATTCGTCTTTTTTCTCCTTCCAATATATAACTGCCTTGCGTAATGATAAACACACTTGTGGTTGATGGCAAGACTTTTTTTTTTTTTTTTTTTTTTTTTTTTTTCTTTTAGGACGTCAGTAATGTTTAGACTGTAAAGATTTTACTGCATTTTAAGTAGGTCTTCGGTTCTCTGTTGGATGTGTTGGCATTCACGGCCAAGGATTGTACTGTGTTTTAAATAGCCCTTGTGAGGAGTCCGATGCCTAACTGTTCCTCTAGGAGGAAGCACGTTTCACCTTCAATTGATAATGGCATTTTTTCCAAGTTCATGGAGAAATCAAGATATGACTTGGTTATTTACATATTGTGGAGTGGATGATAATATGACACGACAAATAATGTCCTAACCCGCCAAGCTTTGTTAGTAATGAGCCTTAAAAGCTTCTTGTTAATCTCAGAAGGAAAGTAAATCTCTTCATCAGCGATAAGTCTGACTTACATACCCAGTCAGCTGCTTACCTTAACGTGACCTCCATACTCAGGTCTAGTGGTCATAGTGTTTCATTCAGTATTGGTACTGAATGTTCATTGCACCTTACTGTCGAATCATTTTGTAAAGTCGATTTCCTTATTTACTTCAAACCCTTCTCTGGCAAAACCTTTGCTTTCCAGCACTTCGAGTGGCTTCAAGATTTTAGATTGCAAGGTAGTATACAAGGTTGGTAGTGTGGATTCTTAGATTTCTTCTTCCGCTAAAGAAAGCACTCTTGACCAACCTCGTATATCATAAATATACGCTGTATAGTTTTGAGTGTGTGCGTGTGTGTGTGTGTGTATATATATATATATATGTATATATAAATATATATATATATATATATATATATATATATATATATATATATATATATATATATATATATATATATATATATATATATATATATATATATATATATTTTCATATATATATATATATATATATATATATATATATATATATATATATATATATATATTTTCATATATATATATATATATATATATATATATATATATATATATATATGTATATATATATATATATATATATATATATATATATATATATATATATATATATATATATATATATATATATATATATATATATATATATATATATATATATTATTTGCTAAGCTACAACCCTAGTTGGAAAAGTAAGATGCTATAAGGCCAATAGCTACAACAAGGAAAATAGCCCAGTGTAACAATATTAGAATAAGTCTTTCATATGTATACTATAAAAATTTTAGCAAAACAAGAGGAAGATATACGGGATAGGATATTGTGCACGAGTGTACCAACAAGCAAGAGACATTGGAAGGCCATGGTACAAAGGTTATTGTTATACCCAAGAATAGAGAATAATGGTTCGATTTTGAGTGTCGTTCTACTAAAAGAGCTGCTTACCATAGCTAAAGTCTCTTTTTTACCCTTACCAAGAAGAAATTAGCCACTGAACAATTACAGTGCAGTAGTTAAACACTCGAATGAAGAAAAATTGTTTTGTAATCTCAAGTGTTGCCTGGTGTAAGAGGATATAGGAAAATGTGGAAAGAATAGACTATTTGGTGTATGTGTAGCCAAGGTAAAAGGGAGCCGCAACCAGAGAGAGAGTCACGTTGAGAAGTAAAGGCGCTGCGATAGCAGTGCCTTGTTTTCTAGTGCTTTTTGACTGTACCCCATAAAACTTTCTCTACTAAGCTCAAAGTAAGGGCACCTGTCTGGCAGCATCGTACAGCTTGGCAACACTTCACCTGAGTCACCAGTACAATTCAGTTGCTCTCGGGTATTTATGGCGAGTGGATGTATGTTAATTTTGGTCCTTGCTTGGACCCCTTTGTTCGCTGCATCATACTTTGTGTCTGTGTTTTTTTTTTTAGTGTACATGATGTCAAGGAGTGTTGTTGAGCCTCGGGAGATTACTGCTATCATAGACCTCCACAAGGCAGGTATCAGTAACAAAGATATAGCTAAGCAGAAAGGCTTAGGAGTGTGTACTGTTCAACGCCTGGATGCCCTCGTATAACCTCTCCGAGGACCCTGAAGGTGATACATCGCCAGTTGAAGGCTGATCCTTCATTATCAGCACTAGAAATAAAAGCCAGGAACCCGAGATTGTTAGGTCACGTGTCTTTGAGGACTTTGCAGCAGCGAATTCATGACGACCTGCTTTTGCGCAGCTACAAGGCTCGCAAGAAGCCGCTTCTCACCGACCGCCATAAGAGCCGTCGACTTCAATTCACTAAGAAATTCATTGTATGGGACATAGAACAGTGGAAGAAGGTGCATTGGACTGACAAGGCCACGTTTTTTTTTTTTACGGGGAATGGTGCTAAACGTGTTTATCGTCCCCTTGGGTCAGAGGCTTAGCTCCCCCAGTACACATAAAAGACTGTTAAGCATCCTCCGAGTCTCATGGTATGGGCCAGTTTTTCTTATGGTGGTTTTGGGGAGCTAGTGATTTTATCAGAGAACCAAATGATGAACCAGTTTAATTATTATGAGTTGCTGATTGACGTTTTAGAACGTAGTTTTGAGAAATCCGGGGCCGAGTTCTTTATGCAGGACGGTGCTCTATGTCACAGCGCCCGTAGTGTAAAAAATTAGTTGCAGGATTGTGCTATCCCTTTCTTTGATGATTGGCCTGGTAATAGCCCTGATCTTACCCCTATTGAAATCCTCTGCGCCATCATCAAAGCAATGCTAAGAAACATTCCTACCACCTCCATCCCACAGTTGGAGGCGGCTACTCAGCAAGTGTTAGGTGAATTTCCCCAAGAAACCTTAGAAAATTTGGCCCAGAGTGTCCCCAGATGACTAAGAGAGGTGATTAAACGTTGGGGGAATATAACCAAATATGAATTTCGTGTGTAAGTACCAAATTTCAACTTTTTGTAACTAATATAAAACAAATTTTGTTTTTTTTTTCAGCGGCGACATTACTTGTCGCGCTGACTTGTAGAGAGAGGGTTCCAATGTAGTACTGTCTGGCCAGTCAAAGGAAACAATAATTCTAGCGGGAATATCTCAACGGGTGGCTGGTACCCAGGCCAACCTACTTCCTGCAGTATATATATATATATATATATATATATATATATATATATATATATATATATATATATATATATATATATATATATATATATATATATATATATATATATATATATATATATATATATATATATATATATATATATACAAAGAGAGAGAGAGAGAGAGAGAGAGGGAGAGAGAGGGATATATATATATATATATATATATATATATATATATATATATATATATATATATATATATATATATATATATATATATATATATATATATATATATATATATATATATATATATATATATATATATATATATATATATATATATATATATATATATATATATATATATATATCTATATATATATATATATATATATATATATATATATATATATATATATATATATATATATACACAGTCAGCGCGGATTGGTCTGTCCGGGTAGTGGGCCGGACACAGCGTTCCGCGCAAATCGGAGGCATGGGGTTTTATCGGGGAAAAAATCGACTTGGACAAATTGACTAATTGGCATCTTTTTATACAAGTTGCCATCTACATATCTGCGTAGGTGGAAGCTAGCCAGTGTGTTTCCTGTAGTCGTGGAGTGAGGTTGTGTCAGGTTAAGAGGGCCGAGTTTCAATCGTTCTTTTATGAGTTGGAGTGGCATTTTTGTGTATCAAACCTCCCCCCCCCCAGTGATGTTTAGACCCCGTAAAAGTCACGATGACATTGTTAAAGTGATAACCTGTCATAATTTAGATCTGCAAACGAAGGAAATAGTGAAGAATACTAGCGTGAACGAGAGGACAGTGAGGCGCTTGGTGGCGAAGTACAAGGCAAGAGGTAGCGCCGAGATCCCTCCTCACTTCCAGGCTGGTTCCCCTCCCCGGAAGATTCCTGATCGTACTTTAGTTATATTAAAGCGAAGCCTAGAAGAAAATCCAACATTAACGGCTAAGCAACTTAAAGAACAGAACCCTAAATTGTTGAGCGACGTCAGTGTTCGTACGATTCAGGAAAACCTGTCGAAGCGCCTCGACTACGAGAAAGTGATTGCGAGAAAGAAGCCTGCTTTAACTTTGAAACAAAGGCCGAGGAGGGTTTCTTTTGCCAAGATATACAAGGATTGGACCTTGGAGCAGTGGCGAAGTGTCTTGTGGAGTGACGAAGCGACCTTTTGTGTGAGTGAGACGACCGGTAAAAAAGTGTGGCGGCGAAAGGGGTCAGATCCTCTTAAGCCTAATCTCACGGCCAAGACAGTTAAGCACCTAGCATCGCTTATGGTCTGGGGTTTGTTTGCCTACGGTGGTGCCCCAAGCCTTGTTGTTTTGCCTAAAGGCATAACGGTTAATGCTGACCGCTATTTGAACATTTTAAAAGACAATTTAGCGGATTGTTTTGCGGCTACAGGAGCTAAAATTTTTCAGCAGGACGGTGCCCCTTGCCATACGGCTAAAAAAGTGAAAAAGTGGCTGGAAAATAGCGAAGTGGACTATATTCCTGATTGGCCAGGTCAAAGTCCTGATATTCCGGCCATTGAGAACCTTTGGGCGATAGTTAAAGCCCGTCTTCGTAAAGAAGTGACGACAAACGTGACACTTCTCGAGGAGGCGGTACATAAGGTGTGTGCGGAAATACCTGCCGAGATACTATAAAACCTCGCCGATAGCGTTCCTCAACGACTTTTCGAGGTCAAGAAGAGGAAAGGCTACCCTATAGACAAGTAGCAGGGATATTGACGAGTGTTCAATTAAATTTTTATTGATTTATATTGTGTATTAGTGTAGATATGGGGGGGACCAAAATGAATGCACCTGAATTCGACAGGTATAAGTACAGTAGAATTGTCATTGACTTTTATCTTTCTTCGTGGCCGAATGGGTTAGTCACTGTCTATATAAGCTTGCCGACCAGGGTTCGATTCCCGGCCGGAGCCAAGCTCTTGTCTTTGTGTGATTTCGCCTGTGGCTTTGATCCCGAGGTCGTTAAGAGAATCCAGACATTAATATATCAAAAATATATATGGCTTATTTGAATATGAAAAACACGTAAAAATGTGCAAAATTTATCATTAATTGAATGCCAAGTAACAAACTACCAATTAGCTACGATGGTGAAGATGGGTTGATTTCAATTCTAAGTACAAAATACCTGAATTCGACAGGTATAAGTACAGTAGAATTGTCATTGACTTTTATCTTTCTTCGTGGCCGAATGGGTTAGTTACTGTCTATATAAGCTTGCCGACCAGGGTTCGATTCCCGGCCTGAGCCAAGCTCTTGTATTTGTGTAATTTCGCCTGGGGCTTTGATCCCGAGGTCGTTAAGAGAATCCAGACATTAATATATCAAAAATATATATGGCTTATTTGAATATGAAAAACACGTAAAAATGTGCAAAATTTATCATTAATTGAATGCCAAGTAACAAACTACCAATTAGCTACGATGGTGAAGATGGGTTGATTTCAATTCTAAGTACAAAATACCTGAATTCGACAGGTATAAGTACAGTAGAATTGTCATTGACTTTTATCTTTCTTCGTGGCCGAATGGGTTAGTCACTGTCTATATAAGCTTGCCGACCAGGGTTCGATTCCCGGCCGGAGCCAAGCTCTTGTCTTTGTGTGATTTTGCCTGGGGCTTTGATCCCGAGGTAGTTAAGAGAATCCAGACATTAATATATCAAAAATATATATGGACTATTTGGATATATATATATATATATATATATATATATATATATATATATATATATATATATATATATATATATATATATATATATATATATATATATATATATATATATATATATATATATATATATATATATATATATATATATTTGTATGGCAATGAAACAATCTCTAATAGATTTAGTAGATTTGAGAACAAAGCCCTCGGAAGGATATTGGGAGTTAAATGGTAGGACAGGATTAGACATGAAACTATAAGGGAGATTACTCGAGTACCATATGTGGATGAGATCATGGTGAGGGTATATGGAGATGGTTTGGGTATGATCTTCGCACTCCCCAAGAGATATTAGTTCACCAAACGTTCAGCTGGGCTCCACTAGGCACTACAACAGTTGGAAGACCCAGGCCTACATGGCTGAGGTCTATGAAGATCGAAGTAAGAGATAATGAATCAAGAAGTATTTAATTTAAAGCTAAAGACATAGTTTACTTGCAAAATCTAACAAAGACCCTTTACGTCAATAGGCGTAGGAGATGTGGATGATGAGATATATATTGTTCATATACACAAATACTGTATATATGATTTACATATACACATATACTAAATAAATAAATAAATACACACACACACAAACACACACACACACACACACACACATATATATATATATATATATATATATATATATATATATATATATATATATATATATATATATATATATATATATATATATATATATATATATATATATATATATATATATATATATATATATATATATATATATATATATATATATATATATATATATATATATATATATATATATATATTTATATATATATATATATATATATATATATATATATATATATATATATATATATATATATATATATATATATATATATATATATATACACACACAAATATACTTTCCCCATAATGGGAACATTGACCCTCCACTTTTCTATTCCTCCGTTCCTCACTCTGCTTTGTGCTCGCAGATTTTTCCAATTTTTCTGAACACGCTTTGACTCCCGAAAGGGGATTCCCCTCTTGAACAAACGAGACCTTCTTTTTCCTTCCTTCGAACCCAGAGGTCACGGCCTTGTTGACTTTATCTCACTCTTTGGGGTTTCTACTTTGTTTTATTTTAGTTTCTTTTATATCTATTTCTAAAAAGTTATCAGCGCTCAGTCGCTCAGTTTACATTCTTCTGGTTTGCTGAAGATGCTATTACGGTTTTTTATTTGTCTTTATTATTTTCTTGATGTGCTTATCGTAAATTTACACTTTGTGTAACCAATTATTGAATTTAATATATTTCCACAGACATTTATCATTGCATCATAATTATAGTTTCACAGTTGGGTCTGCTCTTTCCTTTCCGCCTCATAATTTACTTCTTATCACCTCCTTTGTAGCATTTAGCATCCTACATACAATTGAAAAGGGTGTAATAATAGCATAAAGATTCACGCAAGATTCAAACAGGTGTACGAAAACATTACCTTTAGAAAATGTCTTGTACCAATAATGAGGCAACAGTATAGTAAACAGGCTGATAACTGGCCCTGTGATAACTAGCGAGTTATGCTAACGATAGCAGACTTCAAGCTAATATCAAGAGGAAATCTAAACATACACATTTTAAAAACTCTCTCTCTCTCTCTCTCTCTCTCTCTCTCTCTCTCTCTCTCTCTCTCTCTCTCTCTCTCTCTCTCTCTCTCTCTCTCTCTCTCTCTATCTCATGAAATTGAATTTATGAACCCCTCCCAATTCAATTTTTCTTTCCCTTTCATGTCTGATGTTCCTTTCCTCTTTTATCGTTCAAATTCTCACTTCCATTCTGTAATATCAAGAATTATTTCCACAATGGAAATGTCTGGGAAATATGAGAAAATAGCAATAAGGAAATAGTTTCCCAGCATTGCACTGCACGCTGGGATTGCAAAGTACAGTTGTTAGGAAGAAGGTTTGGCTTAATTTGTTATAAATTAATGATGTGGATAACGGGAATGACGGATTAAATGAATGATAAAAAATATATTAATTGTTCTAATCATACAAAATTACATAAAATCCGGTGTCACAATTTTTATGGAATGTCTTTCATTTTCATAGATAAAAAAGTAGAAAAATAAGTAAAGAAAACATAAGAAAATGAAAGAGTAAATGTTTCGTTGATTAATTAATTATATCACTGAAATAACATCAATATCAAGATAGCAGAGGATGAAAGGGATAAGCAAAACTTAATAAATTCGTCATTTAAAAATTCAAGGAGCTTAATGCAATTCATTATTCAGTTCACTGATATCTTGGTTTTTGACCTTTGCCTTTTTTCTGGTAACACTAACATGTATAATATATATATTATTTTTAAAATTTTAATTCTCCATTATTTTGGTTTTATTCAAAATTAGGAGAATTATTCAAGATCAGTCACAATGCTTAATGTTCTTATATCTCCCTGAAAGCAACAAATTGGCTATTTAAATTCAACGTTTCAGGAATATCTTCACCAATTTCTAAAACGGTTCATCTAAATTTAATCTAACAGGTCAGATAGCAGTTTTTATATATAATCTCTCTAATTTTTACTGCTCTGAAAAGAAGAATATTGGCTCCTGATACAATTCTATCTCATAATTCACTCAGTAGTGATTGAAACATCTTTATATTATAAAAGAATTCTAAAGCAAGACAACTGTTCAGGCATTCCTTGTTACCGCTAATTGATAAAACAATAATTCCTTATAAATGATTTAGTGATGATTTGTAAGAACTCATTAGAGATCCAATAAAAATGGCAATATCCAAATGTCAAAAACATCTTAATGAATTACATGGACAGTTCTGCTTGTCACTTGATTAGGAAATTTTTATTCTTTAATAGAATCTCTCTCTCTCTCTCTCTCTCTCTCTCTCTCTCTCTCTCTCTCTCTCTCTCTCTCTCTCTCTCTCTCTCTCTCTCTCTCTCTCTCTCTCTCTCAAAATGCCTCTTTTCCCCTAAGAAGCAAATTATGCTCCTAGTTGTTAACCGACTGTTAGGGATCGATTTCATGTGGAATGAAAGAGATAAAAGATAACGAACTATATGGGTAATCGGTAGAGAACCTGCCCTTACCACGCCAAGCATTCTTATTTTGCTCCTAATTCAACTGCATACAGTCTTGTACTTCCATGCACGTTCTCTTCTGGACTCGCCATCAGGTCTGGTGTCTCAAAACCAGCAAATGAGAAAATACTTTAGAAAACTTATATAGATCATTTTAGTATTCTATTATGACTTAGGCTCGTAGCAGTTGAGACGCTGTTGATGGTGCTGCGAATTTCATATCCCTATTTACCCTTTATTTCAAAGGTAGTGATCGATCGCTTGTTTGTATTCATCACGATTAAGCTTTAAGTGTTTTCATATTGATCGCTAACTCATTTGAACGCAAAAAAAATTATAAGTTTCTTATGAAATTAATCATTGTTACTAGTTTAGATTTATTTAACATCAAAATAGATCATTTCTATTGGCTATAAAGATCATCATAGATTAATAATAAAATAGCTCAGCAATAATAATATTTAAATAGATGGATAATCTATTCAAAAGATAAAGGATATGGCCACCAAATTTCCTAGAAACTGTTTCGGTAGTTTTTTGCGCAATGTTGTTAACAAACAAAAAATAAGCAAAATATTTGACATTTACTTAATGTTGCGATTATTTTCAAAGTACTCCTGCGTACTTGTACTTTGATGTACTTTATCCAAAAGATTAGAGATTCATCCTTCCATCATGCCCAATATGACTACCAAGTTTGGTAAAAATCGGCACGATAGTTTTTGTGTAAGTTGCTCACAAACAAACAAATAAGCATTCAAACAAGCAAGCAAGCAAACAAATAAACTAACAAACAGACAGGGGGTGAATACATACCCATCGCATTTTGGTGAAGTCAATTAGCAGACTCGAGTGTCTATCTCCAACATAACTAACAAACATTCTACACGGGAAAGCTTCTACGATGTCACCCTTATCATGAGAAAAAAAAAAAAAAAAAAAAAAAAAAAAAAAAAAAAAAAACTTGTAAGGCAACGAAAATGAAGATAGGAGAGATGAACGATTTCATTGCCGAAAAATCGGCAGAATCAAGTGTCAATAATGGAACGCAACGTTCGATATAAAATATGTCATTATTAACAGAGAGAGAGAGAGAGAGAGAGAGAGAGAGAGAGAGAGAGAGAGAGAGAGAGAGAGAGAGAGAGAGGAGGAGGAGGAGGAGGAGGAGTGAGCGGTATCAATATTAGAGCGACATGAGGGGTGATACCCTAGAATCTAACTGGATGCAGTTTAGAAAAAAAAAGGTATTTAAAGAAAGAAGAAAGTGGAAAGAGAATAGTAAAGGTCACAAATCTAGGAAAAAGAGATAGTACACAAAATTGAATATGAGAGAGAGAGAGAGAGAGAGAGAGAGAGAGAGAGAGAGAGAGAGAGAGAGAGAGAGAGAGAGAGAGAGAGAGAGAGCGAGTACATGGCAAGGAAAAAAAAGAGTAGAAGAGTTTGAATTTGAAGGCGATGACAGAGTTAGGAATAAGGCAAGGGAAAGAACAGGAGAGATGAATGGCAGAAATAATAGAAGGAAATAGGAACAATGAGACGCAACGTGCAGAATAATTGGTATGGGAAATTCTCTCTCTCTCTCTCTCTCTCTCTCTCTCTCTCTCTCTCTCGCTCTCTCTCTCTCTCTCTCTCTCTCTCTCTCTCTCTCTCTCTCTCTCTCTCTCTCTCTCTATTGCTAACTTCTGAACAGCCATTGGCAATACCTTCGTAGCTAATAGCACTTTAAACATTGCACATTAACTGTCCAGCGATCAAAGTTAATAACCTTTGTGCACACTGGTTGCAAGAGGAGTGTCAGAGATACAATTCATAAAGAAAAATCTTCTACATCTGACGAATATTAATCAAATTTATGTTTAATTATCTTTACCAACTTTACCACGATTAGTTGGAACGGTCTATTTTCCCAGCTCGAGATAAATGATTGAATCTCTAGGTACCCGTGTCAGAACTGCCATAGGCTACATTGCAGGACGGAGAACTTTATCCTGAACTTCGACGATGTCTATTAGATTAATTCAATTAGATTTGGAGAACTTTCAAGCAACACTTGGTCTCAACTGTTTTACTATCAGGCAGGAAATTTACAGTTCTTAAATGGATTGTTTGGAAGCTGAAATCTACTTGTGTATAATTTTATAAAATTAGTTACCAAATAGGAGACGTAGAAGCCTTCAAGAAATAAATACTGAACCTTATATCTTTAAAGATGGAATATGAAAAGAAGACTAAAGGCAAATAAAGCGATTCTTTCAATTCAAAAGTTCCTAAATATTACTTTAAGATTCCAAAGCATTACTTTATTAGTTTTACTAGTTACAAAGAATAAGAAAGGCAGTGAAGAAGAGTGGAATGAATTAACTAGGTGTGTAGAAGGACTGGGTAGAAGGAATTATATAGTTGTCATGGGTGACTTAAATGCTAGAGTGGGCGCTGGAGAGGTAGATGGTGTCATTGGGAAGTATGACGTACCAGGTGAAAATGAGAGTGGTGAGAGAATGGTATATATGTTTGTTGAGCAAGAGATGATGATAAGGTCCAGCTTTTTCAAAAAGAAAGATAAAAACGAGTATACAAGGGTAAGAGTGGCAAATGGAAGAGTGGTAGAAAGGGCGTTAATGGATTATGAGTTGATAACTAAAAGAATGTTTGGAAGATTGAAAGACGTGCACGTGTTTAGGGGTATGGCTAACGGTATGTCTGATCATTATTTGGTAGAAGGAAAATTAGTTGTAGCAAAAAAGTGGGGGAATAGCGTAGGTGGATGTAAAAGGGAGTTATTGAGGGTTGAAGAGCTAATAAAACCGGGGAAAAAAAGTAAATATCAAGAAAGGTTGAAAATGGCATATGATAAAGTGAAAGTAGGAGAAACTGGTAATTTAGAGGAGGAGTAGAAGTTAGTAAAAGAAAATTGTGTTGGGATTACAAGTGATATATGTGGCAAGAAATTTATTGGAGACAGCATGAGGAAGGGCATTGAATGGTGGAATGAAGGAGTGAAGGTAAAAGTGGAAGAGAAAAGAGGGTTTTTTGAAGAATGACTGCAGAGTAATAGTGTAGAAAAGTATGAAAGTTATCGAGAGAAAAATGTGGAAGAGGGCAGCTGACCTGAGGTGGGGTCAGGGATTGGGTCATTCATATGAAGAAGTTTTGGAAAGAAGTGAAGAGAGTAAGGAAGGCTGGTTCAAGAATTGAAGAGACAGTGAAAGATGGAAATGGAAGGTTGTTAATAGGAGAGGAGGCAAGGAAAAGGTGGGCGTAATATTTTGAAAGTTTACTGAATGTTGAGGATAATAGGGAGGCCGATATAATTGCTATTGCAGGTGTTGAGGTGCCGGTGATGGGAGATGAGAATGAGAGAGATATTACAAGAGAGGAAGTGAGGAGACCACTAGGTGAAACGAGAGTAGGAAAAGCATCTGGTATGGATGGTTTGAGAGCTGAGATGTTGAAGGTAGGGAGAGTGACTGCACTGGAATGGTGTGTGAGATTGTTTAATATGTGTTTTGTGTTGTCATTAGTACCAGTTGATTGGGTCTGTGCCTGTATTGTACCACTATGTAAGGGTAAGGGAGATGTGTATGAGTGTTGTAATTCAAGGGGTATTAGTTTGTTGAGTGTTGTTTGTAAAGTCTACTGATTAATAGGATTAAGGATAAAACAGAGAATGCAATCTTAAAATTACAGGGTGGTTTTAGAAGAGGTAGGGGTTGTATGAATAAGATTTTTGCAGTTAGGCAGATATGCGAGAAATATTTAGCAAAAGGTAAGGAGGTGTATGTTGCGGTTATGGATCTGGAGAAAGCGTATGAAAGAGTTGATAGGGAAAAAATGTGGAATGTGATGATGTTATATGGAGTTGGTGGAATGTTTTTGCAAGCAGGGAAAACTTTCTACAAAGGAAGTAAAGCATGTGTTAGGATAGGAAATTAAGTGAGCGATTGGTTTCCAGTGAGTGGGGCTGAGACAGGGATATGTGATGTCGCCGTGGTTGTTTGACTTGTATGTTGATGGAGTGGTGAGATAGGTGAATGCTCGACTGCTTGGACGAGAAATGAAACAGGTAGACGAGAATAACCATGAACGGGAGGTAAACCAGTTGTTGTTTGCGGATGATACTGTACTGGTTGCAGACGCGGAAGAAAAGCTTGGCCGATTAGTGATAGAATTTGGAAGGGTGTGTGAGAGAAGGAAGTTGAGAGTTAATGTGAGTAAGTGTAAGGTTATGAGATGTACGAGAAGGGAAGGTGGTGCGAAGTTGAATGTCATGTTGAATGGAGAGTTACTTGAGAAGGTGGATCAGTTTAAGTACTTGGGGTCTGAGGTTGCAGCAAATGGTAGAGTGGAAGCAGGTGTACGTCAGAGAGTTAATGAAGGATGCAAAGTGTTGGGGGCAGTTAAGGGGAGTAGTAAAAAATAGAGGGTTTGGCATGAATGTAAAGAGTTCTGTATGAGAAAGTGATTGTACCAACTGTGATGTATGGATCGGAGTTGTGGGGAATGAAAGTGACGGAAAGACAGAAATTGAATGTGTTTGAGATGAAGTGTCTGAGGAGTATGGTTGGTTTATCTCGAGTAGATAGGGTTAGGACCGAAGTAGTGAGGGTGAGAATGGGTGTAAGAAATGAGTTAGCAGCTATGGTGGATATGAATGTTTTGAGGTGGTTTGGCCATGTTGAGATAATTGAAACTGGCAGTCTGCTAAAGAATGTAATGAATGCAAGAGTTGATGGGAGAAGTACAAGAGGAACTCCAAGGTTTGGGTGAATGGATGGAGTGAAGGAAGCTCTGGGTGATAGGAGGATAAATGTGAGAGATGCAAAAGAGCGTGTTAGAAATAGGAATAAATGGCGAGTGATTGTGGCGCAGTTCCGGTAGGCCCTGCTGCTTCCTCCGGTGTCTTGGATGACCGTAGAGGTAGCAGCAGTAGGGGATTCAGCGTTATGAAGCTTCATCTGTGGTGAATAACGGGGGGAGGGCGGGCTGTGGCACCCTAGCAGTACCAGCTGAACTCGGTTGAGTCCCTTGTCAGGCTGGGAGGAACGTTGAGAGGAGAGGTCCCCTTTTTTGTTTTATTTGTTTGATGTCGGCTACCCCACAAAATTGGGGGAAGTTCCTTGGTGTACGTAATTATAATGTATTAGCCTAATGGAAATATCCCTGCCTCGCAAAGTGATGGACAGGAGTTGGAGACCCGCTAGAGCTCGATAGTTTCTTGAAAAATTTGCAACCTCACCATTTTTGAAAGGTAAAGAGTAGAGCGGGGTAGGGGCTGGAAGAGAATATAGATTTTGGGCGCTGATCACAGGTATGTATAGGGCAGTCTCTAGAGCATTGTCCTGTCCATAACCTGTTCGATTCATGGGCGATATTTAAACATCATATTGGTTCAATTGAAATGACTGGGTCTTGCTCAAATAAAATCTCGGTGAGTGGCTTCTGTAAGTCAGAGAGGGGCACGGA
>NC_090757.1:67437244-67447244 GCF_036898095.1 Palaemon carinicauda
TATTCCACTTCTTCTTTAATCACTAGTTTCTTGGCCGGGTTGATGTGATAAGGGTGTTGTCGTATGGTGGCAATTCCTGGTAGAAGTTCGATGTCATGGGTGAGGACTGTACACTGACCTGGATTTTCCCCATAAAGTTCTGGGTAAGAGTAAATAAGATTTTGAAGTCCTCCTGATTGAAAAGGAGAAAGATGTTGACATGAGTTTTCAAAGTCTTTCAGAGCGGCACAATTATTTACAAAACACCACGAATAGAGGAATTCCGGTTCACTTACTTAAGGTTTCTCGTCCTTGACCTTAACAATTTACAATTTTGTCTCCATAACCAGTTTCAGTATACCTGGAATGATACCTTTTAAGCAGATTGGCATGGATGATTTGAGGACTTTTCCTTCAGGGGTTTCAATCACATAGGTATGGTTATTGACATTCTTAACTACTTTATATGGACCAAAGAATTTGGAGGAAAATGGGGATCCGAGTATAGGAAAAGTTGGTAACACAAGATCTCCTGGGTTGAAGTTCCTAATTTTAGTTATTTATCATAACTATTTTTCAGTATAATATGAGCTTTACTCAAGTTTTCACTGGCTATTTTACGGACTTTGGAAAGTGTTTCTTTAAAGTTACTCAAATATTGTTGAACAGTTACAGTCTGATTAGAGTCTGATGGCTTTAACCATTCATCTTTAATTGATGCAACGGGTCCTCTTAATAATCTCCCATATACCATTTCAAAAGGAAAAACACCAAGGGATTCCTGGGGGGACTCACGTATAGCAAACAACAAAATCTTTACTCCTTCATCCCAATCAAGATTGCTCTGTAAACAAAACTTATTTAACATACATTTAAATGTTTGGTGCCATCGTTCAAGGACTACCTGAGATTCTGGATGATATGCAGATGATAAACTATGTTTTATATTTAATTACTTGAGGATTTCTGAAAAGAGTTTACTTGTAAAGTTAGAACCACGATCAGTTTGGATATTCTTGGGGATCCCGTAAGTAGTAAAGAAACTTAAAAGGTGTTTAGCAATATTTTGGGCAGATATATTCTTAAGTAGAATGGCCTCTGGAAAACGAGTACTGGGACATATAAGAGTTAATAAATATTGGTCACCACGTTTCGTCTTGGGCAAGGGGCCAACACAGTCTATTGCTAATTTCTCAAAGGGATCATGTGGAACTAATATAGGATCTAAAGGGGCTTTAGGAATTACTTGGTTAGGTTTGCCAGCTATTTGGCATACATGAAATGTGTTTATGAAATTTCCTACGTCTTTCCTCAAATTAGGCCAATAAAACTTATCAAGTATTCTAAAGTAAGTGTTTTATTGTCCAAAATGACCACCTGATCCATCATGTGCAATTTCCATTATATGAGTGCGTACTGAAGAAGGAACAACAATTTAATATTTCTCACTCCAGGTATAAAGATTTGAATAGTTAGAAGGACGGTAAAAACGCATCAGGATACCATTATTATGATAAAAAGAAGAGGATTTATTCAAAGATTTTATATCAACAGCCTTATCATGCAAATAAGATAAAGATTTATCTGACCTCTGGGCACCTATTAGTTTATCTCTAGACATTACCTTAGCTAAGAAATCACTCTGTACTTCAGAGTCATTCACCTTTTCTCCTGCTTGGGACCGAGTGACTATATGGGTTGGGGCTTATTCAAGATCTACCTTCTCATCATCCATCAAAGGTTTTTCCAAAACTACCCTATCATCCATAGGGGTATCAGTGACAATTAAATTTGGTACAATTAATTTCCCGGCTAAATCGCTTCACAATAGCAATGAAACTCCTTGTACCGGCAATTCTGTATCAATCAGCCCTAATTGAACTTTCGCATTTACAAGTGGATAATTAAGGTAGACACTGGCAGGGGGAATGGATGAGATTCCAGTAAGATCCCATACAACCACCTTCTCACTAGTTAGATTATTCTCAACATTAGGTAAAGCCTTACTATGCAACAAAGTTAAAGCAGCCCCAGTGTCTCGTTATATAGTGACCTTAGACTTCTGTTCTTTCTCCCCCAAGGCTATTATACCTTCAGACTTAAAATCATCAAACACATCTGGTACATTTGCTTGCACATGCGAAACAATGTTTACTCTAGGAGGTTGAAAATTTGACGCTGGGTTTCATAAAAAACATTACGGTTGTTATCAGATCCTTTACATTTAGGGTCTTTACAATTACGAGTAGTATGTCCTTCTTTCTTACAATAACTACATTTAGGATTATCAGAACCTTTGGGATTATCATCCGAAATCTGCTGGGATTTTCCTGAAACTGCTTTTACAAAAACCTCAGTTCTTTTATTAGGAATAGACTTTTGTATTAAGGAATAAGTGTCAGCCGAGGAAGCAGCCTTTAGCAAATCTTTCTTCTGCCTATCTTCAATATAGAGCATTGCATTAATGGGAAGTTTCCTTTTAAATTATTCAAGAACCATTAAATTTATCAGTTCTTCAAGAGAAGTTACTTCAGCATACTTAAGCAATATCTTGAAAGCTCTAAGCTTTTCAGAAGCGAATTCTAGGAAAGTTAGGATATTAGATTTACATAAGTTACAAAAAGATTTTCTATATCCTTCCTCTGTTATGGAAAAGGCATCTAATATTGCTTTCTTAACCTGTTTATAATCCTTAGTAGCATCCAGATGCCTAACAACCTTAGCAGCTTTACCTGACAATTCAGGTTTAAGAGCCATACCCACAGTTCAGCAGGCCAATTAAATTGATTAGCAGTTTCCTCAAATATCGAAAATAATTCTCTGTATCATACTCTGTGAAAAAGGGAACTAACTTTATATTTTTAGCCAAGTCAAAGGGAGATAACTCTTGTTCCATTTGCCTACTCTGAAGATTGATTGAAGCCCTCTTGTTTCACCTTGATAGTTGAACTAGCTTCTAATACTAATTTAGCTTTCTCCATTTCAAACTTTTATCTTTCTTTTTCTCTTTCTTCCTTAGCTTTTTTCTCTTTTTTTCTCTTTTTTCCCTAGCTTGAAATTCTAACTTGGCTTTCTCCATTTCAAATGTTTTTCTTTCTTCCCTAAGAGAAAATTCATTTCTCTTTTCACCTGCTTGCAAAGTTAACTCTTCCTGTCTAACTGATCTTTTTCACACTCAACTGCAAGACGTTCAAACTCTAGCTTTTGTTCAATTGTAAGGGAAGGGGTTTCAAGAACAAGATACTGCCTAGCTTCGCCGCCCAAGGTTCCAATATGCATATAATGAGCTATTATTACTTTCCTAATGTTAAACTTACGCATACTAGAACGTAACTCAAGGTCTAAATACCTAGCTACTTAATAAATTCAGAGTGTCTAGTATCGTTAAGGGTATGTAATTCAGAGGAAGTATCCGCCACAAACTTTTGCGTATCAAACTTCGCCATTGTGAAAATTAAAAAGAAACTTCAAGAACAATATAAGCACCTGAATTAGAATTTTACAATACTTCAATTGGAGCGAACTTACTTAAGCATTGACCACACATAAAACCATAAACCACTCATAAATAGTAACAGTGAAGACAAATATTTATACACAAACCATTATAGATACAGGAAAATGAGAATGAATAAGGACGCACTGTCGTTCACCTAACAACCGTAACTTACGACACCTTGATTAGAAAGGTAACTTCACACACATATGTCGAGGCATTAACAAGATTCATTATACTTTACAGAAAATGAATGACGCAATAGACTGGTACCTAAAGACCCAGGGAAAGACTATAAGCACGTGAAAGTCACGAATGATTCGAGAGAAATGAATTTTTAACAATGGTACGACAGATATAACTTTTTAACCCGCGCACTGAGTCTCAGTTTTGAGAAGAGGGGTGGGGGGAGGGGACCAAAACAAGGTTACTGGCAGTCGTTTATTAAAACAGAAGTGACCTCCTTCTGTCACCGAAAAATTTACGCACAATGGATATAGATTCTTCAGCGGTCTAGCAAACACCAAAACAGTCACCTAACTAACTATAACTCGGGATGTTTTATGACGTAAGGTTGAATAACGAATCACCAACTACATAAACAAACAACTGATTCTTAACGAGATTGTGAATTATTACATACCCACGAAGTTTAGCAAAAAGCTCCCGGACGGGCCCCCATAATATCATTACAGTCGTGAGAGAGAAGGGTAATTTACCATTTTAGCAGGTGGGTTCTGTACCAACTGTGTGTCACACGATCGTACATAGTAACGACATTTCATTTTTTTTATATTTTATGCTTGTATCTTTGCTCTCCTCTCACACTGATAGGGACCTGAAATAACATGTCTGCTTTTCTCACCATTAAATGTTAACCGTTGCAGTTGTCGGCTGAACATGAAATTCCCTGTTATGTTTTTCATGCCTTTTTTTGCCTGGAGTTTATGTATATATAAACTGATGTTCTGTAATAAAGTTGATCAGTTGCTTTCATCCTGCCTTCTTAGTCACAGCCTCTTTTGACCCGACACATTGGTAACCCTAGAAGTTGACTTGCTCCTCCCGCCTTCCACCCCCCCCCCATCCCCACGCACCTCCGTCATGGCGGACTCCACGGAAGTTGGTGCCGCCCCATTGAAACTTTCGTCGTTCACCAGAGGAGGGGCGTTTGCTTGGTTTCAGCGCGCAGAAGTCCAGTTCCTCATCAAGGGTGTGACTCGCTCAACCACTAAAGCAGATTAGGTTCTCGCGGCGATACCCGAGGTCACCTTCCCGGAAATATCCAACTGGCTTTGTGAACAGAGGGACACCCCAAGAGTGTATGACACCCTCAAAACATACCTTCTGCAGCAGTACTCGCCGTCACCAGCCGCCCGTATAGCAAAGCTTTTTCAGCTCTCTCAACAACTGTTGGGGGACCAAAGAGCTTCCCTCGCCCTCAGGGAAATGACCAGTATCGCTCGCCTGCAACCTACCGCAGACGGCTCTCCTCGTGAAGTGAACCTACTTTGTGCCCTTTGGATACACTGTTTACCCGAACCTGTACGCGCTGCCATACCCGATATCGATAGTTTACCAATAAAAGACTTGATGACCAAAGCCGACGCCCTTATGGACAGCCACTTCACGACCTTCAAGACCTCCATCAACGCCTCCACTCCTGACAAAGGGAACGCCTATTCAATGTCAACCGAAGCTGACGTGAATGTCATAGGACATACACGCCTACCCCGTGACGAGCTGGAGCGGCGACAATGCCACAACTTGCTCGCGCCCCAACCAACAACTTCTACAGCCACTTACTACCGCCCATCGGCCGCAGTTTTGCTACTACCACTACAGATTCGGGGTAGCCACGAAGAAATGTGCCAAGGATTATCAGTGTCCAAAAAACGTGTAAGTAGGCCATCACTCGTGGCAGTGGCCTCCTGTGTTTCTAATCTTTTCATTTTACATGATGCAGGAACGTGCTTGCGATTTTTGGTAGACACAGGTGCTTGTTGTTCTCTTTTGACAAGGGAACTCATCAGGACACGACAGTGTCTGTCTACGTCTGCTGACGTCAGCCTGGTAGCTGCCAACGGATCTGCAATACCCTCCTACAGTTACGATAACCTCACATTATCGTTTGAAAACGGTAAATTTAATTGGAAGTTTCTCATTGATGACGTCACATTGCCAATCCTCGGCGGGAATATCCTCTCTCATTTCCACATGCTGGTTGATGTCGCCCACTGACGATTGGTCAACGTAGACTCGTACTTGTCGACACCTCTTCAACCCGCACCCTACCACCTCGCTCTCCACATCAGCGCACCTACGGACGACTACACCCACCTCCTCTCGTCGTACCCGGAGGTTTTCCGTCCAGAACTTCACCAAACGCACATGGCTACTGCCAAGCACGATATTTATCACCATATCAAGACGATAGGCCCCCCAGTCTTCGCAAAATTCAGACGTCTGGCACCGGAACGATTGGCATCCGCCAAACAGACGTTCGCCGAAATGGAGGGAATGGGCCTTTGCCAAAAGGCCTCGAGCCCATGATCGTCACCCTTACACATCATTCTAAAGAAAGATAGCTCCCTCCGTCCGTGCGGAAATTACAGGCGCCTGAACATGCAAACAGAACCGGATCACTACCCCCACCCAAACATCGCCGATGTGACCTACTTGCACAAAGCGAACGTTTTCTCCACGCTCGACCTCCTGAAGGGCTATTATCAGGTGCCTATGAACCCAGAAGACATCCCAAGACCGCCATCACCACTCCGTTTGGTACATACACCTTCAATTACTCCTGTTTTGGCCTTCGTATTGCTGGATGGCATATTAGGGGACCTCCCTTTCTGTGTATATATGGACGACATACTTGTGTCCTCTTCTTCAAAAGAACACCTCCATCACCTGCGCATTGTGCTCGACCGCCTGCAACAAAACGGCCTTGTAGTCCGGTGCGACAAGTTTACCTTTGGTGCCAACGAAGTGTTGTTCTTAGGGCACCGCATCACTCGTGAAGGAGTCCATCCCCTCCCTGAGAAGGTAGCAGCCGTTCGGAACTTCCCCACGCCCTTGACCGTCAAAGCTCTGCAGGAATTCTTGGGCATGATGAACTATTATCACCGTTTTCTGCCAGCCATTGCCGCCACTCTTGCTCCCCTCTATGCCTCCCTCAAGGGCAAGCCAAAAGACCTATAGTGGGGTCCCCTTCAAGAAGCGGCCTTCTGCAATGCAAAGAAGGCCCTATCAACCGTTGCAGCTCTTACTTTTCCTATCCCACATGCCCCTCTACTACTCTCCACCGATGCCAACGACGTTGGTATTGGTGCAGTACTTAAACAGGACGTCAACGGCTCGCCCTGCTCATTGGCCTTCTTCAGCAGAAAACTGTCCAAGGCAGAATCGGGTTATTCTACCCTCTATCGCGAATTGCTGGCATTGCACTTGGCTGTCCGTCACTTACGCCATTTCTTAGAAGGTACGCCCTTTGTCATTCGCACAGACCACATGCCTCTGGTGCACGCCCTCACTCGACAGTCTGACGCCTGGTCCACCCGTCAACTACGACATCTCTCCGTCATGGCTGAATACAATTGCACCCTTCAACACGTCCCGGGGAAAATGAATCCCGTTGTCGATGCCCTGTCAAAAATCACGTTGGCTGCAATTCAACTGGGATTCGATTACAACGCCTTGGCTGAAGCCTAACGACAGGATCCAGAATATCAAGCATGTAGGATATCCTGCACATCCCTCGTTGGGAAGACATCCCCCTCGACGACTCCAACACCAACCTCCTTTGTGACGTTAGTACTGGTACACGGCAACCTTGGATTCCTGCTCCCATGCGCAGACAGGTGTTTGATTTCATTCACAGCCTTTCACATACCTCGTGCCGTTCTACTGCACAGCTGGTAAAGACTAAGTTCATTTGGCACGGCATTTCCAAGGATGCTAAGGATTGGGTCCGCACCTGTACTTCTTGCCAAACTTCCAAAGTACATCGACACACGGATTCAGGAGTGGGCACCTTTCCTTAACCTCAGCGTTGTTTCACCTACATTCACGTCGACGTTGTAGGCCCCCTACCCACATCACAAGGATATCGTTACCTTTTTACCGTCATGGACCGCTCCACTCGTTGGCTTGAAGTCATTCCCATGGAAACTGCAACCTCCACCTCATGTACATCTGCCTTACTCTCAGGATGGATTGCAAGAATTAATATCCCTGAGCATATTACTTCTGACAGGGGTTGTGTAAAAATAACACCAAGTTAGTTTTTGTTTTCTGTTTCTTTTTATAATATGGTAATTTGATAAGTTTGTAAATGATTGTTTTTATTCTAACATGCATTTTTAGTATTTAAGTATTTTTCTTTACATAAAATGATGACAATTCCTTAATAACCTGTTAAAAATTAAGATGGTTTGAGTCGTTGAAGAGATTTGCTACTCGTTATACATTTCTTATAGAAAGTGGATGGCTTTTAATGAAAATGAAGCTAGTTCTTAATCATCTTCACCAGTGAAAACCTTAGAATTACTTCTTTATCATCATGGTGAAAAAATAAGTGATCTGTACCATGGATCCGCATCTTACGTTGCCTTCTGCTTGGAAGCCTTATCAAGAGCCAACACAGCAATTGTGATATGTTACATTTACAAACAACATACATGGACAGTATGGGTTGTGAGGTACGTCATCATTTTTTAAAGCTCATTTAAATTTTATGATTTATATTCCATAGTTCATTTAATAATGAAAGTCCCTTGCTTTGCTTTTTAGCCCCCATAAATAAATATACCCTTGGATAATATTTATATCATTTACATTTTTATGGGATTGCCATATTATAATTTCCAAGTCATTGTTAAGAGATTCATTTTATTTTCAGTTAATTTGTGCTGGTTAGATGCTTTAAGTGTTGTATCATAATTTGGTATTCTCTCATTTGCCAATTTTATGTTAATTAGTCATTTATTTACATTCGTTGTTTTGCTACTTAGGTGGTTATTCTTTCGGCCTTACTACAAATTTGGCTCGTTGTATACAAGTAATATACTCAATATGCAAAGTGGACCATTGCCTTTAGGTAATTATTATTTGATAGTGTTAAGTGAAATTCATTATTGATACAATACATATATTTGAATGGCATTCCTGTGTTTAAATAATTTATTAGTGATTTCGATAGTTTAAATTACCATTTGAAGTGTATCTGATATTTGGTATTTTATACTTATCTAGGGTTCTTGAGAATGGTAATTGGAAGTTGGAGATGCTTGACCATCGCTTTAACCTCCATTTAAGGCGATCATCTTAGAGAACAGCAACAACAGCATTGATTTTAATTTGAGCAGCAATACATGAAACTATTTTATTATATCTTATTCAATTTCTTAGATATGGTTTGGTTGAAGGTTTTGAAGTACATAATTTTGTGAAGGTTTCATTAAAATAGGAAAATTGCTCTTTGTATTAATTTTCCAATTACGTAGTAAAACTTTCGAGAGGGGTACCACTTTCACCTTTTAATTGTGGACATCATTAGTGAATCTCCTGGGTATCACCCTACATCAGACAACTGCCTACAACCCCGCTGCTAATTGAATGGTTAAACGTTTTCATCGCACCCTCAAAGCAGCTTTTATGTAGCGCTGCAAGGATTCCAACTGGTTTACTCAGCTTCCCTGGGTCCTCCTGGGACTTAGGACCACTCCTAAAAATGCCTTCGACGTCTTGGCAGCTGAAATGGTGTATGGCGACCAGTCGGTCATCCCTGCCAAATTTTTTCCTTCTGCAACCTCCTCCATCGATCTCCAGCGCAAACGTCACGTCGTGGGAATATTTACTCTATGCCGCCAGACTTACAAGGCCCCAGCAAAGCCTCACATACCGACAGACTTGCACTCTGCAACACACGTCTTCCTATGTAACGACACTAGCAAGCCACCACTAATGCCCCCTTACACGGGCCCTTTCCTTGTGATCCGATACAGTCCGAAAGCATTCCTACTAAACATTCGAGGAAAAGAAGACTGGGGCTACATTGATCGTCTAAAACCTGCTTATCTAATGACAGATGACCCACCTACAGTTTCCCTCTCTAGATCAGGGCGCCCTATTTAACATTTACATTATGTCATTTTTAAGGGGGGAGCCATGTACCAACCGTGTGTCACACGATCGTACATAGTAACGACATTTCATTTTTTGTATTTATTATCCTTATATCTTCGCTTTCCCTTCGCACTGATAGGAACCTGAAATAACATGGCTGTTTTTCTCACCGTTAACTGTTAACAGGTGCGGTTGTTGGTTGAACATGGAATTGCTTTCTGTTTTTTATGCCCTTTTTGCCTGGAGTTTATGTATATATAAACGCGAGTTTTGTAATAAAATTGCTTAGTTTTTTTTCATCCTGCCTTCTTAGTCACATCCTCCCTCGACCCGTCATAGTTCATTGGACCATAATAATAAAATATAAAGGTATTTGAACGAGAATACAATCAAACA
>NC_090757.1:67452244-67459744 GCF_036898095.1 Palaemon carinicauda
CTGACGTGAGTGTTATGCCTCTATAATTATTTCGATCAGTAAGGCCTCCCTTTTTAACTCTATTCACCAACACTTCTAACTCCTATTCATCAGGTTTTGCCTATTCATGTCACATTCTACAAAATAATCTTGTAAGTAGTGTGGGAGTCCCTTCATTTTCGGGAATTATTTTATATATATATATATATATATATGTATATAAATATATATATATATATATATACAGTATATATATATATATATATATATGTATATATATATATATATATATATATGATTATATATATATATGATTATATATATAAATGTATATATATATACATATATATAAATATATATATATATATATATATATGATTATATATATATATATATATATGATTATATATATATATATATATATATAAATGTATATATATACATATATATAAACATATATATATATATATATATATATATTATATATATATATATATATATAGCTATATATATAAACATATATATATATATATGTATATATATATATGTGTATATATATATATATATATATATACAGATATATATATATATATATATGTGTGTGTGTGTGTGTGTGTTTGTGTAATAATTAGAATAGTTAATATTACATGTTTAAAACACATGACGTAATATGTCATGTTGGAGGAAGGTGCTAGCCGTGGGACTTGCTGTAGTCATTCAAATCATAAACAGGACGTACAATGCAGTATCAAAAATGGGACATTTTTCTTAAGCATCAACACATTGCCTCAGCGTGTGAAAGTTTGTGACGTCACCGGATGCAGGTGTCTTCCGAGTTTATGACGAAACTCATATAAACTAAGCATACGATATCTGTGATATCGATAAGTTAGTCAGTTCATATCTATACTTCACCTGAATGGGTCATCTGACCAACCCAGCTTCCTCCAGTGATGGAGATGTTTAACTCTATTGTTTTTATAGAATAAATACTTTAAAGCTAATAAGATGTATTCTGTTATCCAATTACACACATCTGAAACAACACATACTCAATGTGTGCTTATAAAAGTAGCACACCAATAAATGGTGGCAGCGGTTAAACTCTAAGAATTAGAGAAAGATCTTCAAGACTTCAAAATAAAAGCTTTAAAACCAGAGAAAGATATTCAAGACTTCAAAATAAAAGCTGTAAAACCAGAGAAAGATCTTCAAGAATTCAACATTATCTACATGAATCTACAATTATAGTCCAGTTAACATTAACAAATGTTATGAATACAACCTGAATCTTCAATCAACATCTTAGGAAACCCAAGGACTGGCGTTCAACAATTGCAAAACATACCCAGGAAGCACTACATTCAACAAGAAACTCGAACGATACATCGCTAACAAAACATGAAGAGAGAGATAGAGAGAGAGGACGTGTCGACATCACGCAGACCCATATATAAGCTAAGTACAAATTTTTGAATTCATTACAGTTTGGGCAGGGAAGTGTAGTTATCCCGAGTCGTTAGTCGATTATTACTGGGGTGAGTGAATTGCTAATCTTTCTTAAAGGAAACTCCGAATTCTCATTTAGAATTTTTCTTTCTTTGTGCTAATTCCTTTTTCTTTCAGAAATTCTCGGGAAATGTTTTGGGACTAGTAACATTGTTTGGGGAATTTTGTTATACGTATGCGTTTACGCAGTGGGCGTCTGTACTCATATAGATATTTTGATAGAATTACAAGGGGTCAAAGAGATAGGAAAAAAAAATACAGCAGTCATGACTCCCCCTGTGAGCCCTTCCCCTGGACCTAGTGGTGTAAGCCAGGCTAATCCTCCTTCAATTGTGACGCTTGTAAATGCCAGGTCAGCAATCCTTCCTTTTCAGGGTCGAGTCAACGGGTTCTTGCCACAAAATGTGGAGTCATGGATTTCATCCGTCGATGCCCATTTAAATGCCAAACAAATTGTAGACCCTTTTGTACAACTACAAGAAGCTAAAAGTTTTATAGATTTTTCTAAGGGGGATGTGAGTGCGTATTTAAGAGGTGTTTCATTTCAAGAAGCAGTTACTTGGGATGATTTCAAAGTTATGTTACGCGCGATCTATGGGGGTGAGGAAGCCTTGAATGTAGTATTAACGTTACGAAATACACTTAATCAAGCCACTATGAATTGGCTTAATGTTATTGAGGGAGCAGCTCTCATAGCTGATAGGCTTAACGAATATCAGGACATTTTAGGTCATTCCACTTGGGTTACTAACGATAACATCTCCGTGAAAGATTTTTTACGATTAATGTATTTGACTTGCATGACACTTATGTTGCCTGAAGCTTTAGTGCGGTGTTTTGATAAGAAGTTAACGCCTGCAAGTACGGAATTGGATGTCTATAAACAGATAAAGAAACACATGTCTAAGTGTCCAGATCTCGATCCCGTGTTAACACAAGATTTTGCAAAGAATGAAACAAAGCCACAAACAGTGAATATAGTTAGCAGTCCAGTAGCGGGAATGACGTGTTATAACTGCAAACGTCAAGGTCACTTAAGCGCAGAATGCAGAACGAAATTTTGTTCAATTCACAACACTGCAACGCATTCATATAGTCAATGTTACTCGCGTAAGACACAACAATATCCCAGAAATACACAGTCAATTCCACAGTCAGTTCCATATGGAAATAAAAAGAAAAATCCTCATCTTAACAATAAGAAAAAACAACCAAATGTAAATGCAGTTCAGAGTCCAAAACAAACAAACACTTCTTCAAATATCACTGAGCCTGGGTCGTCAAACCAGACCTCGCAAGGTCAGTCTAATTTTCAGAATGTGCAGAGCAAAGCAAATACCACATAGTTAACTCTAGAGGGGAAGAGAGTGATGTTGGGTCAAGGTCATTCATATCAACATCAATAGTATTGAATAATCAATTTAATGTTTAATCAGATAATTGTGAGACAATAGATTTTCCTATGAAACACACGGCCGAATTAAGTAAAACAGTACATGCTCCCGTAGATTTGCAACGAATTCATACAATAATAAGCCAAAATGAGTTACGGCCAACCTTATATGCTGTAAATTTAGAACACAAATCCTTTACGTCATTTTTTTACTCTGTTAGTCCACATAATATCATGGATTTGAAGACACATCATTTGTTGTTTTCGAACCTTTCCGATTGAAAAATCCGGAATTAAACTTTCGGGTATAGGAAATAGTGAATTAAATGTCATAGGCATAACTCATATTCAGTTCAGAGTCGGTAATCGCACGTTTGCCGATACATTTGTTGTTGTAAAAAACATTAATATGTATCCAGCTGTAATTATAGGATACCCATCTATGGGAAATCAAAACATTATCTTAGCTCCTGCCAAGCACGGCGTGTATATCAAAGGGAAATTCTATAAGTCTTCTAATACCTTAAAATCAGTTTTGGATAAAAAGGAGACGACAAATGTAACCGTAACGTACGTTGAAGAACCAATAACTTGTCTCACTAATAAAGAAATAATATACGCGACCCAGCAGAATTCTCGTTCACCCGTAATATCATCTTGCACGCAATCTATCGAACCAAACATACCTTCGAATTTAATAGTGCAAATAAAGAAAACACTACCGGGATCTGAAATATTAATCCTTTCCGATACTTTGAAAACTAACGGATTGTCTGTCACACAAGCCATTTATACAGTAGGCTCACATCAACAATGTAATATCGAAGTCTGTAATCATTTAAATAACACTTTAGTAATTCACAAAAATCAACATATCTTGGATGTAGAAGTTTATAAACATCGTATTTTTACCGTTGCTGAAATCAATCACTCTCAATCAGTTGCGGATGAATCCCTTTTGCGATGTATTAAAAATAAAATCAATAAGGACATTCAAGACGAAGAAATTCAGCAGAAAATTTTTGAACTTTTAACTAAATATCATGATGTTTTTTCCACTACGGATGGATCCTTAGGAAAAACAGATGTGATCGAGCATCAAATAAGGTTAAAGGATAAGCAGAAAATTATCTATGTACCCTCGTACAGACTCCCTATGAAATTCCAGAATGAAATAAATGATGAAGTAGGTAAAATGTTAGAGGAAGGAGTCATTAGAAAATCAAACAGCCCTTATAATTTTCCTTTAATAGTTGTACCGAAAAAAGATCGAACATGGCGTATCTGCGTCGACTTTCGTCGTCTAAACGAGGAAACGATCCCTGATCGATTCCCAGTGCCATGTACTGACAATATTTTGTCTTTGTTAGGTCATAATAAATATTTTACCAGTTTGGACTTACTTAAAGGCTTTCACCAGATATCATTAGAAGAAGATAGTATCCCATACACAGCCTTCAGCACAGCCAGGGGACATTATGAATTTTTACGGATGCCTTTTGGTTTACGTTGTGCTCCTATAACATTTACAAGAATGATTAACATAGTGTTTGGAGACTTGTTAGGGGATATATTGCATGCCTACATGGATGATCTTTTAATCTTTTCTAACACCTTAGAAGAACATCTACGTAAGTTAGAACTAGTACTACAGAGATTAAGACAACATAACTTAAGGGTAAAGATTAGTAAGTGTGAATTTTTCAAAACAGAATTAATATATTTGGGTTTCATGGTGTCAAGCCAAGGTCTTAAAATAGTCCATGGTAAGGTGTCGGCTATACGTAATTTTCCCATACCTACTAATGTCAAGGGAATACAGCAATTTCTGGGTTGTAGTGGATATTACAGGCGTTTTATACGCAACTATTCAATAATAGCCGCTCCTTTAACTGATCTTATGAAGAGGGGCGTAGATTTCATATGGTCTGAGCAACATCAACAGGCGTTTAATACTTTGAAAGATGAACTGTGTAGTTCTCCTATCTTAAAATTTCCTGACTTCGGTAAGGAATTCTTCATTGCAACAGACGCCTCAGAATTAGGAGTAGGATGGGTATTGCTTCAGCAATATGATAAACAATTTTTCCCGATAGCTTTCTATTCTCGAAAATTGAAAACTTCCGAAAGTAAGTATGCAGTAATAGACAAGGAAGGGCTAGCTATTGTTAATTCGCTAGTGCATTTTAAGTTCATAATTTACGGTTATCCCGTTAAGGTTCTTACTGACCATAAACCACTAACAGAGTTCTTTAAAGGCTTCAACCACAGCCCTAAACGAACTCGGTGGCATTTGATCATTCAAGATTTTGGCGCAAGAATCGGGTATTTACCTGGGAAAGCAAATATCATTGCGGATGCATTATCACGCAACCCCGTGTCATCTTGTACGGAGCATTTAGCTGAATTAATAGATATATCAACATCCATGCGTATTGTAAAAACAATATCTGAACAAGAAGATTTAGGCTGGAGCGCTGAATTGTTACAGACTGAGCAAAGAAAAGATCAGAAAATAGAAACAATTATAAATGCTTTGAAAGGCAATCATAAGGAAAAGGAATATATAAAATATAAGCAGCAGAATTATATAATCAAAGATAATATTCTGTGTAGGACTGTGACAAGGAAAACCTGCAATACACCACATGTAACTAACGACCAGGTAGTAGTACCAATCTCACTTATTTCCACTGTCCTGAATTGGTTGCATTCAAATCCATTACATGAACACCCGGGGTTCTCATTAATGTCACAAAAAGCCAAATTATTGTTTTATTGGCATACAATGCTTACAGATATAAAAAGACACATAGCTAATTGTCGCACATGTCAGGAAAACAAAGGGCATACGAAAACACCTGTCAGCCTAGGAGCTTATAATGTGCCCAATCAACCCTTTGAAAGAATACATTTAGATTTGTTAACAGGATTTTACGAGTCAGACAGAGGAAATAAGCACCTCTTAGTAATTATAGATGCTTTAACTCGATATACAGAATTAATAGCGCTTAAAACTAAAACTCCGATTGAATGCGCTAGGAAGTTTTACGAGTGTTACATTTGTAAACATGGAATTCCACACATGATAATCTCAGACTCGGGTGGTGAATTTAATAATCACTTTCTTACCTCATTGTGTGAATTCCTCAACATAAAGAAAATAAATACCATGATCTATCACCCAGAGTCGAATGGGCTAGTGGAAAGAGCAAATAGGAAAATATTAAATATATTGAGGGTAACACTAGGGGGATCAGACCCCAACTGGGATATTGCAATACCGGCGGCACGGAGTACTCTGAATCATTCATATCATATATCAATTAAAATGTCACCGCATGAAGCATTGTATGGTACCCCAGTTAGAACGCCTTTCCATGTATTAACGCATACAACTAATCTATCAAATCCTTTAAAAGAATGTATAAATGCAAGTATAAGTCGATATGATATCCTTCGAAAGAATTTAGAAGAATCACAAATCATAATGAAAAGGAATCATGATAAAACAGCGAAACCAACTAAAACATATACCGTGGGTGATAAAGTATATATTCAAATTAATGTACGAAAAAGGCTCAATTATAAACTAACATCTAAGTTTGAAGGCCCATTTAACATTTTGGAAACATTAACGGCCAATAGGTTTAGAGTTCAAAACGTATCCCAACCCACGGATGAGAGAATAGTACCATTGGCTCACATAAGAAATTAAAAAAAAAAAAAAGAGAGGAAAAGAAGTGAGGGAAATTTTTTTTTTTATTTTATGTGATTAAAAGTTTTCTTTTTAATACAGGAGTAATTACATATATTTTTCTCGTTACAGGTTTCCAAGATGAATTTTTTGTTGTTGGGAGTGATATTGTTCGCTCAGACATTTTTCTCGTGTGGGATAAGCTCTAAATTTCTAAAACTAAAAGTATATATTTTAAATATGGCACTATAGTTGAAAGACAAGAAGACATTTTCATTACATCAACCAACGTAATTGTAGAAGTGAATATGCAAGCAATTTTTCTTCAAGAGAATGATGTCACTAGCTTAAGAACCGCCATTTCAAGGTTTTCTGCCTCATTGGATGAGTTGCATAGAAGACATTTTCATTTGACTATAGAGAGTTTGCTTGGATCAACATTAAAAGTTGCAGAGATGCTATCTGATGACTTGAAAAATAAGACTGACGAGACAGGATCTTTGGCTTATGACCCTTTGATGTGGACTGTAGGACACGAACATAAAGAAAGACGAAATCCGTTTATTTATGCTGCATTAAGCATCTTTGGGTCTGTTGCAAGTTTAGGTTTAGGAATTTCCAATCTTCTTGAAATTAGTAATCAAAATAAGAAAATTGAGTTCTTGACTCATGAAGATGAATTGATTATGTCAGAAGTAAGGAATCAGTTAGCTTCAATCAATAAAATTATGGATTTATTAAATGAACATTCAAATAATATCGTTCAAATTATGGAAGTACAGGATTTGTTGGCAACATTAACGTATTATGATTCAAAGATAGATCACATACATAACAGAATTGCACATTTCATTGAGAAATCCAAGGATTATGTAGAAGCTATCACGTTAGCAACTAAAGGTGTATTGTCGCCCCATTTGTT
>NC_090757.1:67467244-67492244 GCF_036898095.1 Palaemon carinicauda
GACTAGGGCAAAGAAGAAGAAGCATATACCCATCAAAAAGAGAGCCGGCTCTGTTATAGCAATAGAAGATGAAGAAAGACAAGGTGGGATGGAACATTTTAGTGAGGTTATGAATAGGTCATATGAAGGGAATAATTTGATTGATATATCTGAAGCTGATGAAGACCTTGATGTGCATATTAATGAATTCATTGTGCTTTAAATCGAAGCTATCCTAAAAAAAACTAAAGAGATGGAAAGCCCCTGGATATGAAATAATAACTGCCGAGATGATACTGGCCGAAAATGGAGTGATTCATCGACTACTTACAAGATTATATTGTCGAATCTGGCATGAAGAAGCAAAACCTGATGTTAGGTGTGTTGGTGAAAATAGCTAAAAAGGGAGACCTGACTAATTTCAATAATTACAGAGGCAGAGCACTTACGTCAGTTGTTATGAAAATATATAGTATGCTTATTCTTGAGAGACTGGAGAGAAAGATTGAGGAAAAGCTGAGAGATGAACAAATAGGAAGAAGTTTTCATTTTGAGACATGTTGTACAGTAATGCATAGAATATAGAAATCACCTTTTGATGGTATTGTGGATTATGAAAAAGCCTTTGATAGTGTGCACCGGCCAATTTTGCGGAGAATTCTGTGTTATTATGGAATTCGTCTTAAATATGTAAATTTGATTAAGTCTATTCATGAACATAGCAAGTGCAAACTTAATGTTCATGGAGTCTTATCAAGTGAGTTTCCAGTGAACTGAGGAATACTCCAAGGGAATGTGTTGTCACCTATTTTGTTTATCCTCCTCATGGACTTTGTAATGTGTAGGACAGTCAGAGATGGTGGAGAATTATTGGACTGGATTGGTGATAGGAATTTAGCAGACCTAGAGTATGCTGATGATGCTGCTCCTCTTAGCAGAACACCAAAGGATTTGCAGTGCTTGCTTACCAGAATGCATGAAATATCACACGAGGTGAAGCTTAAGATAAATAGAAGAAAGTCAGATGATGAGAACGGAGTTTGCAATGGAAGATGAAATATCATTGGAAGACGAAAGGATTGATATGGTAGAATCATTTAGGTATTTAGGAACAATGATATCCAATACAGGGTCGATAGAATTGAAGTTTAGTGAAAGATTGAAAAAAGCAAATCAGACAAAGGCTAGTTTAAGTAAAATTTAGAATTCATATAGCCTAAAATTTCATATAAAATTCAGACTATATATCAGTTTAGTGAGATCGTTGTTACTCTATGGACACGAGTCATGGTATGACATTGAAACAATCTCTAATAGATTTAGTAGATTTGAAAATAAAGCCTTCAGAAGGATATTGGGAGTTAAATGGCAGGACAAGATAGATTACTCGAGTACCATATGTGGATGATGTCATTATGAGGGGTAGATGGAAATGGTTTGGGTATGCTTTTCGCACTCCCCAAGAGAGATTAGTTCACCAAAGGTTTAAATGGGTTCCACTAGGCATTAAAAGAATTGGAAGGCCCAGGCTTACATGGCTTAGGACAATAAATCGTGAAGTAAGAGATGATGAAGGGAGAAGTATTGAATTAAAAGCTCAAGAAAGAGACGACTGGCGAGATCTAACCGAGGCCCTTTGCGTCAATAGGCGTAGGAGGAGATGATGATGATGATGATATATATATATATATATATATATATATATATATATATATATATATATATATATATATATATATATATATATATATATATATATAAATATATATATATATATATATATATATATATATATATATATATATATATATATATATATATATATATATATATATATATATATATATAAACGTATATATATATATATATATATATATATATATATATATATATATATATATATATATATATATATATATATATATATATATATATATATATATAGATAGATAGATAGATAGATAGATAGGTAGATAGATAGATAGATAGATAGATAGATTGATTATAGATTTGGAGGGAAAAAACGGGTTAACAGTTTGATCCCAATGCCTTGACCTTCAGAAATTACCAACTCTCATAATGGAGTCTCTTTTTATATAAGTGTAAAGAGAATCAAGTCTCCGAATGGACTTGGCAATTATAGAGTTATCAGAGTTATCAAACTGCCAATTAAAGTTCCTCTGATTTGGCCAGAAAGTTACGGGGATATATTGCGTTGGTAAACAAGTTGGAGCTTCGCTTTGTCG
The DNA here is from genome assembly GCF_036898095.1 of Palaemon carinicauda. NCBI lineage: Eukaryota > Metazoa > Arthropoda > Malacostraca > Decapoda > Palaemonidae > Palaemon > Palaemon carinicauda. The sequence continues at coordinate 67,469,470 of NC_090757.1, forward strand.
ACAGCTAACACAATGATTCCCATAACTGTCTGAAACATGATGGAATTGTTACTTGTTTCATATTTTTCTTTAATTGCCTTCGCCCAAATCGAATATTTAGCGAAGGGTATTCATTCACACCTGTCCTCTTTTATTCATTGGGTTTTGTTTGTTTGTGAGCAACTTCACACAGATGCTACCGTACGGATTTTTACCAAACTTGGCTGGCAATGTAGATTTGACCAAAAGAGGAATCTAACATTTTTGATAAAGTAAATAAAAGTATAAGTACGCATTAGTTCTTTGAATATAATCAAAATGTTAAGTAAATGTCAAATATTTTGTTTGTTTATTTCTTTGTGTGTACACAACATTACATAAAAACTAATGAACTAATGTCAGCGCCACCTGGTGGACAAGTTGGGTATGACCAAAAGATAAATCCATCAGATCTCGAAGAAAATATATCTTGTACTCTTCTCTCATTACTATTTACATTACACTGTTTTACAACTGATGATTTGTGTACATCCCATACAACTTACTTACTTAGACCATATGCAATACTCAAAAGGAAGTGTCCCACTTAGTTAAGCAGCATATAATCAACTGCAAATATTTTCTGCATAATCTTCCTCACGTGTCAAAGGTAACATATCGTTGGGACTAAAGATGATGCACAATTTACCGAATGTTTTTCAAAGAGGCTCTGAAATCGTTATTTATTCCGGGGAAATAGGGAATGTGTTTATTGACTGTATATAACATTTCATGAAGTCTAGAAACATTTCAATACCACAACTTATTTTTGATAATAGATGAACAAAGATCTTCAATTACTAAGTTTAATAATTCCTTTTAATCAATAAAAACCTACGTATTTTTCTTCACAATGTTAGTGAACAAGAAAATTGCTAAAGTTCTGTAACAAACCTTTACATCTCTGTTGATATTACTTTCATTACTAGAGTATAGAAGCTATCTATTTTATCTATTTGTCAATCTGTATGACAGTTGATTGATTGAATAACTTATTTCCTGTATTAGGAACTAGTTTGTCGTTACTTACAATAACGACATGGAAAATCAATGGTTAATGAATATCTATGTTCATGTTGTATATGGAAAATTTTCCTTTATATTACATTGCGTTAAGTGGAAATGTGCAGGTTTGTGTATGAATGTTTTATTTATATTTAATTATAATAAGCATTGTTACCAAGGAATATTGTCTTGTGAATAGTTGTATAATTAGTTAACAATGCGATGTAAGTTGTTTGATAGTTTCGTTCGGTTTGTGTTGGATTGTTGGTTTCGTTCGTTTTGTTGTTTCTTTTGTCGTGAGGGAAAGAGGCGGAAGTCGTGGCTTTGGGAGAGAGAGCGAACGTATTATTTTCGCGACAGAGGCAGCAGAGGTAACGGCCACAGTTGCTGCCTGTCACTTCTCAACGTACGTAGCGTGGTTTGGAAAACTTAATCAGAGTGAAGAGCATTTCGCTTTGATTAACGATTCCGTTCCTTCCCAGCATTTAATGAAGTGGATGAATTAGTCAACCGATGTTTCGATGAGTATTATATATTATTTAATTGCCTTGAATGGGATAAATTGTTAGGGATATGCATATCTGTGCGTGGGATTCCGTGACTGGGTAAAATTGAATATATATTAATGGTATCGTGGGTTACCCGTGCCTATTGTAATCCGAACTCGGCAAGAACTTCATATGAAACTAGTAAGTAATTGTGGTGAAACACTGGGGAATTTACAACCACATATGATAACTTTCTTTAAACTGTAAACCCTCGTGCACCAGCTTTGCACGAGTCCAAGTTAGAGAACTAAAAAACAAACTTACTTAAGAGACATATGCCGTTTACCTTTCATACAAACTATATTTCCTGCACCGATTCTTTTGGGGGTGATGCCACACGAGTTCACAAAGACTCAATTAAAAAGTTTGACATATATCTAATATTTAAAGTATACAAAAAAAAATCATCACAGTTACGTTAAAGAGCGAACATTAACATTACCACAAATGAACAAAATTTACGTTACTTGATAAAAATTAAACAAATATCAAACAGGGTTACAGAGTATTCTTATAAGAACATTGCTGCAACAATGCGATGGTTCACGAGGTGATGATGGTAGTTGGATTCAGGAGAATATCTTCTAAGTACTTGCCCTTTGGAGTCCGCTGGTAGAAGCCCGCCCGCATCACATTTCCACCCCGGAAGAGAACTCGGGAGGAGTACAATGTTGTCACTTTTACAAATTTGCAAGGGTTACGTATCAAACATCAAGTGATTTAAATGTAATCCAACATACAAAAAAGGAGTTTCATCCAGAAGGCAAGTTAAAATTACTGGCACGTGCCCTTACAATAATCAAACAATATATATATATAAATATATATATATACATATATATATATATATATATATATATATATATATATATATATATATATATATATATATATATATATATATATATATATATATATATATATATATATATATATATATATATATATATATATAATCTCCACAAGAAGAAGTTTTACAACAATGGGATGATACGTTATCTTATCTGATCTAGATGGATAAAATTTGCAAGATTACTTTAAATATTATTATACTAATTCATACAAACTCATTGATATAAATAATATAATAAAACTACTTCTGTGGAGGAAAATAATCACATTTAAACATATATTCGTAGAAACTGGGAAATACCTTAGAAAACAAATACTCGTAAAACTATGAATATTTTCATTCAAGGGGAATAAATGTCTATTTTTGACATTCTCCCCCAAGAAGAATCATAATTCGAAATAATGCAACTGTACCCAAAATTCTAAATCAAAACATACACTTAGAGTACATCCATAGAAATTAAATCCTTTCTCTCTTGATCACAGCGGATTGCTGCTGCACGCCGAGGTCTCGCATCATTCAGAGGCACACTATCTGGCTCCTGAGTTTCAACACTATCAAATTCCCTCTCAGGTACCTCCAGAAGTACGATCTTCGTGATTGATCTCATGTATAGTTTATTATTCACTTTCACTTCTACAGACCTAATCACACCATCAGACCAACAAGACGTTCATAAAAGCCTCCAGACCAGGGGGCTCGCGGTGTAATGAACTTCCAATTAACACCATTTCCTTCAAGGTATGACCTTACCTCTGGTTCCTCCATAATTTCTTTCAGGAAATTATTAAATCCAACAAAATTCCGACCATTGTAGGATATAATCAGACTCGGCAGAGAATGATATGCTACAAAGCGTCGAAAACCCAGTAGGAAATCTGAAGCAGTCATGGAATGAGTCAATTCAAAATGAACTGCCCTGCTCGTAGTACAGGTAAATAGACACACAAAGACCTTCTCCTCCAAACCAGTCTCATGATCAAAAATATTAATAGCACCAGTATAATCAACTCCTATTGATTGGAACGGTCTATCATATCTCACTCGTTCTGTGGGTAATGGTGGGGAAGGAGGCAAACACAACTGTTTCTTAGTTAACTTCTGACACAAAACACACTTTGACAGAACCGATTTGATTACTTGACGTGCTTTAAGTACCCAAAAGGTTTCTCTCAACAATACCAGTACAGAATTGACACCACAATGGTGATTATGTCTATGCAAATGTTCAACTATCAATACTGTTAAATAACTTCTGGAAGGCAATAACATTGGGCACTGAGTATCATAAGACATGGAAGCGTTTTTCATGTGACCCTGAGACCTTATTAGGTCTTCCTCATCAACAAATAAGTTTAACTGATTACACAAATTCTTAATATCCATGGACACTCCACGTGAATTCTTATCACAGAGGTACATTCTGGTAGTAGAAAAATGTTGCTTCTGTTCAAGGAGGACAAGTGCCTTCATTTCGTTAACAACAAACTTAGAACCTTTACTGCACTTACTAAGAAAGAGCAAAATTGACCTCATGATACGTTTAAGCTTACTTAAATTACTGTAACGTGGGATGTCAATTAATTGGGCTGGAGGTTGTACAAACTTAGGCTCTGAAAGAATTTCATTAACATGCACAGTTTCTGTAGCTAAAGATTGGGGGTAATCACCAGTTAAAAGCCATTTTGGACCATTCCACCACAAGGAATTTTGCGATAAATCTTTACTATCACTACCTCTGGATAGAATATCAGCTGGATTATCCTTAGAGGGGTTATACCGTAGGGGAAACTTGAACTCATTAATTTCAGTGACTCTGTTTCGTACATAGGGAATTTTACTATTATTGTTCTTCACCCAACAAATAGAAACCATAGAGTCACTCCACAGAGTGCAAGAACCCAATCTTATATCCTCATTCTGCATTAATCTTCCAGCAAGTTTCGCACTCAAGGACAAGGCTGTCAATTCCAAACGTGGAATAGTCTGTTTAGGGTTTGGTGCCACTTTACACTTACTGACGAGTAAATTGCTTACACTTCTCTTGGAATCAGTCACATAGGCAGCAGCTCCATATGTTTTGTTAGAGGCATCACAAAATACATGTAAGTGGGAACATTCAGGATATACAACAAACCTAGGAAACCTTAAACTTTCTACATTTCTAAAACACTTACAAATTTCTTCAAACCTTGAACATAATGATTCTGGTAAAGGGTCATCCAACCCGTAGTTACTCCACAAACATTTCAGAAAATATTTACCTCTCACCTGTATTGGTGACAATAATCCTAGAGGATCAAACATCCGAGCTACTACTGACAAAACCTTTCGTTTGGTTAAAGGTCCTTTATGCTCACAATTTACTTCCTTTAGTGACATCTCATCTTGTGCTAGATACCACTCTAAACCCAAAACATTTACTCTTTCTTTGCTAACGTCTATGGTTCTGTTGAACTCTGAATCATTACTGACCCATTCTTGTAGAGGCATATTAGCGTCTTCAAGAATCTCACTTATTACTGGATACTCATCCATCAAGACTGACACATCCTTGTGAGTTTTACTAAAATTATCTACATAGAAATTCTTCATCGGAGATGATGCAAGAGGATTATCATGTAAAGATAAATGATGGAAGAGGGTTTGCTGCAAGAGAAAGGGTGAGCACGTAGCTCCAAAACAAACTACACAAAACCTGTAAGTTACAGTTGACTTCAAATCTGAGGGATCAGTTATCCATAGAAATCTGCAATAATCACGACAATCAGGTGAAATGCCTATCCTTAAAAAGGCTTTACTGATATATGAAATCACAGCTACTGGGTTTGTACGGAAACTCAACAGGGCATCGAAAAGTTAAGTAGTTAATGAGGGAACAGTTAATAAACAATCATTTAAGGAAAGTTCTCCTTTAGTCTTTGAAGAAGCATTAAAAACTATTCGAATGGGAGTAGTTTCGGAATCCTTCAATACAGCATGATGGGGTAAATAATGCCCGATAATAGGGGAACCTGCAGGGATTAATTCTATAAACCCAGACTGAACGTAATCTCTGATAATCTTATCATATTTAGCATACAAGGAGGGGTCAGATTCCAATCTATGTAACAAGGATTTAATTGACTAATGGCTATTCTATAGTTAACGGGCGGTCTACTTTCGTCTTTAAATGGTAAGGACACTTCATATCTAATGTCAACCCTTTTAACTTTATCCTTAAAACACTTAACTGATTCTCTTTCTTCAGGACTAATTTCAGATTGACGAATACCAACACTTTCTAAATCCAATATTCTTCTAACTTCACAACAAGAATTAATAGGAATTTCCTCTACTTCTATTCTGGAACAACATACATTTGATGTAGCAATCTCATTAAATTCTATGTCGTCATAAGACCAACTAGGAAGGGGTCCAAAAATTAGTGCACCACCAGAACTATTCAATATCTATATTCCAGAGCAAATTTGACTGTTCTGAATGAATTTTCCATAATAATACGCCCCAATAACTAAATCTATACCATTTACTTCATCTGAATTTAAATCATTATCTGCTAATTTTATGCCTTTACTTGTCAAGAACGCCGCTGACTTACATAATCCTGGAGAATGAATTCTGGAATTAACTCTATCGAATGCAATGGCATTAATGACAGTACGAATTTTACCTAGTCTCACCACAACTCTTACTAAATCACAATCAACTTCCATGGCATCACTGCCAAATGGTTCTACCTTTAAGGCTACCGTTGCTATAGACGATAGATTAAGCTTATGGGCTAATTCCGTTGCAATAAACACTCTTTGCGCACCGGAATCAAAGAGTGCTCTCTCAAAGGAACGATGTCCATTGCCTGACACCATTACGCTAGCAGTAGGAAGAGCAGTCGAAACAGAAATCGTATTATTCTGAGAATGATCAATTCCAAAAGAAGCAGTCATAACTACTGGGGAATCACCTTTACTAACAACACCTTTGGGATCCTTATGAGAATTCCCATTAACATTTGATTGACTAACAGCACCTTTGGGATCCTTATTAGGACACCCAAAGTTAACATTTGATTTACTAACATTAGTACTATTTACACTCAACTTTGGTGAAGCAGGATTTACAGGGTTTTCTGTTTTCTTACAAATCATCGGGTAATGAGGACCATCACATATATTACATTTAGGCTTATTCCTACATTCAGAGAATAAATGACCTCCTTTGAGGCAAGCAAAACACAATCTTAAACATTTAACTCTGTCCCGTCTACTATCAACGGATTTGAAAGTCTTACAATCGCGAGAAGCATGGTTCAATGAGCAAAACACACAATTATTGTAAGGACTACTATTACTAGGGTTACTGTTTGTTACTTGGTTGTGCTCTCTGCACGTTAGGCACATTTGAGGGAATTACTTTAGAATAGTTGCTCTGATCCCGTTTTCTTTTATTAGAATTCTCACCTTAGTGACAAAATTCCATCAATTCACAAACATATTTCAAACCTGAGGAAATTTGCTTTAAATCAAGAGACATACTATTATGTTTATCAGCTATAGCCTTACGCGTTTCAGGTAATAATTTCTCGCATATTATACTAGAGAAAACAGGGTTCATGGCTTCTACATCTAAATTCAATGTTCTCATCTGTAAAATAATTTTTTCATAATCCAATTTAAAAGTGTTCAAATCCTCTATTGAATGACTGGGGGGGACTAAATGTGTTAATTTGGACATGAGTCTACGTTTAAAGTTATCCTTATTATCATACTTCTCCTTAAGGGTCTGAATAGCTACCGAATAATTGGCATTAGTGACAGGCAAACCGTTTATGGCTTTGAGGGCGTTGTCTCTTAAACTAGCTCTGAGTATAGAAAACTTGATTACATTGGAAATATCCCTACGATCGTGAACCAAACTGTTGAATATATCCCAAAATGCAAGCCATTGTTCTTCCCCACCGCTAAATTCAGGTATCTTAATTTCTGGGAGTTTAGGGGGAGGGAGAGGATTAACGGGAGCCGAAGGAGGAGGCATAACGGGCCATTGATTTCTATCTCTAGCGTCAATCTCGCTCATAGTTTGCTGAGTAGCAGCAATAGCTTTCCTTACACATCTAGTTATTGCTCTATAACTTGTCATATTCACTATCCTGTGAAATAATCGTCACATTCTGTGACCAACAATCTTCAAAACGTCGTAGTTCCTCAGCAAGACAACGTTCATACATCACAAGAGTCGATTTTGGTGTATCGGTATCACCAATGCAGCTACCTGACTCGTCGAGCAAATCTTGTAAGGAAATAATTTCCCCTCCAATAACTACCTTAATCTTGGACTCCATTATCTCGTTAATGAATTAATAACAAACTTGAACAAATATCAGAAAATATATGGCAAATTATCTAACCCTAATTCAAATATAACATACACTAAATGCTAGACAATTTGACCACTTGCTCTTAAATACATCTGGTCACGAAACCTAAGTTAAAAAAAATGGCAACGAAATTCAACAAAATTTCTTCACAGAGTAATTAACGAACAAATAATGTTCCATAAAAAAGATTTCTTGGTAAAACACTCTAAGTAATTCAATACCTTACCCTGCTCACCAAATAACTTTGGACACGTGCCAGCTATACTAGAATGACTTTGACGTCGACCATCAACCACGTGAACTTTATCACAATTTATCTTTAACATCCAAAGAAATTCTTTGTGAATTTTATGGCATCCGGTTCGAAGGACCAGAATGTGGTGGAACACTGGGGAATTTACAACCACATATGATAACTTTCTTTAAACTGTAAACCCTCATGCACCAGCTTTGCACGAGGCCAAGTTACAGAAATGAGAAACAAACTTACTTAAGAGACATATGCCGTTTACCTTTGATACAAACTATATTTCCTGCACCGATTCTTTTGGGGGTGATGCCACACGAGTTCACAAAGACTCAATTAAAAAGTTTGACATATATTTAATATTTAAAGTACACAAACAAAAATCATCAGAGTTACGTTAAAGAGCGAACATTAACATTACCACAAATGAACAAAATTTACGTTACTTGATGAAAATTAAACAAATATCAAACAGGGTTACAGAGTATTCTTATAAGAACATTGCTGCAACAATGCGATGGTTCACGAGGTGATGATGGTAGTTGGATTCAGGAGAATATCTTCTAAGTACTTGCCTTTTGGAGTCCGCTGGTAGATGCCCGCCAGCGTCACATTTCCACCCCGGAAGAGAACTCGGGAGGAGTACAATGTTGTCACATTTACAAATTTGTAAGGGTTACGTAACAAACATCAAGTGATTTAAATGTAATCCAACATACAAAAAAGGGGTTTCGTCCAGAAGGCAAGTTTAAATTACTGGCATGTGCCCTTACAATAATCAAACATATATATATATATATATATATATATATATATATATATATATATATATATATATATATATATATATATATATATATATATATATATATATATATATATATATATATATATATATATATATATATATAATCTCCACAAGAAGAAGTTTGACAACAATGGGATGATACGTTATCTTATCTGATCTAGATGGATAAAATTTGCAAGAAAGGTAGCTTATTACTTTGAATATTATTATACTAATTCATACAAACTCAATGATATAGTTAATATAATAAAACTACTTTTGTGGAGGAAAATAATCACATTTAAACATATATTCATAGAAACTGGGAGATACCTTAGGAAACAAATACTCGTAAAACTAAGAATATTTTTATTCAAGGGGAATAAATGTCAATTTTTGACAGTAATAATTGGGGGGGGGGAGCACAATGGAATATAGTATGTCCATTTGCTTTTGTAACACAATGCAATGAATTCTTTATTTAGAGAAAGGGTCTTGAGTTCTCTTGAACGAATATGGTAATTAGTAATTAGTAATTTCTGTAATTGACTGAAGTCATTATATGTTGTTGCATGTTTTACCCTAATAAGTAACGATATAGGTAGTAGGTTGGCCAGGGCAACAGCCACCCGTTGAGATACTACCGCTTGTGCCTTACCTTATTTTATGTTTGGGTTCCCCCATGTCCCTCTGTGTGAGACACCTCGTATATCTTCCGGTGTATTTTGCATCTTCCAGTCTTGGATGGTCTGGGATGCATCTTCGGTATTTATCGAGTTTACTCCTAAACACATCTACACTCACTCCTAATATGTTTCTTAGATGAGCTGGCGGCGCATTAAATCGTCGCTGCATTATCGATGCTGGTGCGTAGTGTATTAATGTCCTGTGCGCCTTCCTTAGTTTTCCTGGTATAGTTTTTGGTACTATTAATCTACCTCGGCTTGCTTTTTCTGATATTTTTAGCTCCATGATGTTTTCAGTAATTCTTTCTATTTGCTTCCATGCTTGTATTATCATGTAGCGTTCTTTTCTCCTGTCTAGACTGTATAGTTTTAAAAAGTGCAGTCTTTCCCAGTAGTTATGGTCCTTAACTTCTTCTATTCTAGCAGTATAGGACCTTTGTACAATCTTTATTTGTGCAATATCCTTTTGGTAGTGTGGGTACCATATCACACGGCAGAACTCGAGTGTGCTATGTTCATAAGTTTTGTAAAGCATAATCGTGTGTTCAGATTTTCTGGTTTTAAAGTGTCGGAATAACATTCCCATTATTTATTTACATTTTACCAACAGTGTTGCTATTTGGTCGTTTCATAACATATTCCAATTTAATATTACACCAAGGTCTTTAATTGCTTCCTTGTTTGTGATTTTCTCGTTATTAGGTCCCTTGTATGCATATACCATTCCTTCTCTGTTTCCATGATTTATTGATTCGAATTTATCGGATTTAAATACCATCCTATTTATCTCCGCCCATTCATATATTTTGTTTAGATCTCTTTGTAGTGAGTTCCTATCTTCATCACAAGTAATTTTTCTACTTATTCTTGTGTCATCGGCGAAGCTTCTCACTACAGAGTTTTTAACATCACAGTCTATGTCTGAGATCATAATAACAAACAGCAGTGCAGCTAATTCCGTACCCTGTGGCATGCCAGATATTACCTGATCTTCATCTGATTTTTCGTCATTTGCAACCACTATCTGTTTTCAGTTTTGCAGGAATTCTTTCACCAATTTTCCTATCTTTCCCACAATATTATGCTTTCTCATTTTTTTCTCCAATATGTTATGGTCTACCTTGTCAAAGGCTTTTGCAAAATCTAGGTACATCACATCTGTGTCTTTTTCATTTATCATATTTTTGTATATGTTTTCATAGTGTGCTATCAGTTGGGTTTGTGTACTTTTTCCGGGCACAAGACCGTATTGACCTATATTAAACAAATTATTTTTAACCAAATGATTCATTATTTTCTTTTTTTTATTACCCTCTCATACACTTTCATAATATGTGATATTAGACTAATAGGTCTATAATTGCTTACCTCTATTCTTGATCCACTTTTGAAAATAGGTGTTATATAAGCTAATTTATGTTTAACGTATATCTCGCTCATATATACACTTTGTCTTAGCAGTATTGCAAGCGGCTTCGTGATAGTGTGGGCAGTTTTTTTTAACAAAATCGCTGGAACTCCATCTGGTCCGACTGTCGATCCATTTTTAATTTCGCTTATAGCCTTGACAATATCTGCTTCATTAATATCTATATCCGTTAGATATTCAACATTTTCTTCTCTTATTTCTGTTTCATTATTGTCATTCACAATTCATGGCGTGAACTCACTCTTATATTTTTCTGCTAATATGTTGTATATTTTATTTTTTTTATTCGTTAACCGTCCTTCAATTCTTAGAGGGCCTATTGCTAATCTCCCTTTATTCATCTTTTTTGCATAAGAGTAAATTACTTATATATATATATATATATATATATATATATATATATATATATATATATATATATATATATATATATATATATATATATATATATATATATATATATATATATATATATATATATATATATATATATTGAAGTGTCCTTTCTTCTAAGTCACTTTTTTCACTTTCTTTCGATAGTATAATCTTTTGTTCAGCATTTTCTATCTTACGTTTTATTTCAATCCTTTCCCATAATTTTTTTTCTTTTGCAATATTTTTCTTCCACTTTTTAATTTTCTGAAATAAGATCCTTCTGTCTCTTGGTATGCATGTCTATTGTTTATTTTTATTTTTTCGGTTCTTATTTTTCAATAATTTTTTTCAGTATTTTGTACAGTATGTCCGTATTTAACTGCATATTATCACTTACGAATACATTTTTTCCATTCCTTGTTCAATTCTTCATTTATTTATGACCATTTTATATTCTTACTATAAAATTCATATTTTCCATATCCTTCCCAACGTTTTGTGGTTTGATTATCTCTGCGATCACTTGCTTTGGAATGGACTATTAATTCTATGACATTGTGGTCTGAAATTCCCATGTTATACACCATAACATAATTCACAAATACCAAATCTAGGACATTTTCCTTTCTTGTTGGAATGTGGTTTATTTGTTGCATATTATGTTCTAATAGCATATCTTGAAGCTTTTCAAATTGCCTCTTATCTTCTGCGCTACTATTACTCTTTTTTTATATGCGTATATACAACCAATTTCTTCTATCCGTTTTTTCCAATCCACGAAAGGAAAGTTAAAATCTCCGCATAGGAGTATATTCCAGTCTTTATGGTTTCTACATATATCAGAGTTCTGGGGTCTTTTGACTGGGCAGACAGTACTAAAGTGGATCCTTCTCTCTGTTTACGGTTCACTTTCCTTTTGTCTACACATACACCGAATAGTCTGGACTATTCCTGAACAGATTCTTCTCTGTCCTCGTACACCTGAAAACACTGAGATTACCAAACGATTTGTTTTCATCCAAGAGGTGGGTTAACTACTGAATTGTAGTTGTTAAGTGGCTACTTCCCTCAGGGGTAAGGGTAAAAGAGACTCTATAGTTATGGTAAGCAGCTCTTCTAGGAGAAAGACACTTCAAAATTAAATCATTGTTCTCTAGTCATGGGTAGTGCCATCTTCTGCCTTGGATAAGAGTTCTCTTGCATGAGGTACACCTGGGTACACTATATTATCTTATTTCTCTTCCTCTTGTTTTGTTAAAGTTTTTATAGTTTATATTTTAATGTTACTGTTCTCGAAATATTTTCCTTTTCTTTGTTTCTTTTACTCACTGGGTTATTTTCCCTCTTGGAGCTCCCACGGTTCATAGCATCCTGCTTTTCCAACTAGGTTTGTAGTTTAGTGAGTAATAATAATAATAATAATAATAATAATAATAATAATAATAATAATAATAATAATAATAATAATCAGTACCAGTTCTTCATCCAATTAGCAAAACAATCTGTAATAACTATTGATTCTGATGGCGAAATATGTACTTGTAGTCTTTTATATGACATTTCAGAACAAGTTTTATGATATATATATATATATATATATATATATATATATATATATATATATATATATATATATATATATATATATATACATTAATATACATATATAACACATATGTACATATGAGTTTATTTACTATATTTACCGAGGGGGGTGTGATGGGCCGAGAGAAGGTTGTGACCTCAAGACAGGATGAAAGCAACTGAGTGAGTTTATTATAAAACACTCTCCTTCATATACAAAAGCTCAGTGCAACAAGAAATTTCATGTTCAAAATCGACACTCTTACTGGTGAAAAAAACAGGTTGTTTATTCAAGTTTTTTTGAGTGCGAGGGAAGAACGAAGATACAAGCACAAGATGAACTATGTACAATCGTGTGACACACGGTTGGTACATGGCTCCCCACCTAAAAATGACATACTGTACATGTTAAATACGGCGCTCTGATCTAGAGAGGCGAACTGTAGGCGGGTCTTCTGGCAGGAGATAAGCAGGTTTTAGACAATCAATGGAGACCCAGTCTTCTCTGCCACGAATGTTTAGTAAGAATGCTTTCAGACTGCGTCGGATCACAGGGAAAGGGCCCGTGTAAGCGGGCATTAGCGGTGGCTTGCTTGTGTCGTTACGCAGAAAGACGTGCGTTGCATAGTGCATGTCTGTTGGTATGTGATGCTTCGCTGGGGGCTTGTAAGTCTGGCGGCATGGAGTAAATTTTCCCACGACGTGACGTATGCGCTGGAGATCGTCGGAGGAGATTGTAGAAGGAAAAAATTCGGCAGGGACGACCAACTGGTCGCCATACACCATTTCAGCTGCCGAGACGTCGAGGGTGTCTCTAGGAGTGGTTCTTAGTCCCAGGAGGACCCAGGGAAGTTCAGTAAACCAGTTGGAATCCTTGCAGCAGGACATCAAAAGGGTGCGACGAAAACGTTCAACCATTCCATTGGCAGCGGGGTTGTAGGCAGTTGTCTGATGTAGTGTGGTGCCCAGGAGATTCGCTAACGATGTCCTTGTGATGTGAGTAGGGGGCATACAACGTCGACGTGAATGTGTGCGAAATGACGCTGAGGTGTAGGAAAGGTGCCCACTCCTGAATCTATGTGTCGATGTACTTTGGAAGTTTGGCAAGAAGTACGGGCGCAGACCCAATCCTTAGCATCCTTAGAAATACTGTGCCAAATGAACTTCGTCTTCAGCTGCTGTGCAGTAGAATGGGATGAGGGATGTGAAAGGCCTTGAATGAAATCAAACACCAGGAATCAAAGGTCGCGGTCTACCACTACTGATGTCACAGAGGAGGGTGGTGTTGGCATCTTCGAGGGGGAAGTCTTCCCAACGGATGGGCGTGCAGGATGTCCTACATCCTTGATACTCTGGATCCTGTCATTGGGCTTCACCCAAGGCGTTTTAATCCAATCCCAGTTGAACGGCAGCCAACGTGTTTTGTGACGGCATCGGCAAAGGGATTCATTTTCCCAGGGACGTGTTGAAGGGTGCAATTGTATTCAGCCCCGGCGGAGAGATATCAGCGTTGACGGGTGGACCAGGCGTCAGACTGTCGAGTGAAGGCGTGCACCAGAGGAATGTGGTCTGTGCAAATGAAAAAGGGTGTACCTTCTAAGAAATGGCAAAAGTGACGGACAGCCAAGTGCACTGCCAGCAATTCGTGACCGAAGGTAGAATAACCCGATTCTGCCTTAGACAGTTTTCTGCTGATGAAGGCCAATGAGTGGGGCGAGAGGTTGACCACCTGCTCGAGTGCTGCACCAATAGCGACATCGATGGCATCAGTGGAGAGAAGGTGAGGGGCATGTGGGACAGGAAAAGTGAGAGCCGCAGCTGTTGATAGGGCCTTTTTTGCATTGCAGAAGGCCGCTTCTTGAAGGGGACCCCACTTCAGGTCCTTTGGCTTGCCCTTGAGGGAGGTGTAGAGGGGAGCAAGAGTGGTGGCAATGGGTGGCAGTAAACGGTGATAATAGTGGATCATGCCCAAGAATTCCTGCAGAGCTTTAACGGTCGACGGCACGGGGAAGTCCTGAACGGCTGCTACCATCTCAGGGAGGGGATGGACTCCTTCAAGAGTGATGCGGTGCCTTAAGAACGACACTTCATTGGCACCAAAGGTACACTTGTCATGCTGGACTATAAGACCGTATTGTTGCACGCGGTTGAGCACGATGCGCAGGTGACGGAGGTGTTCCTCTTTTGAGGAGAACACAAGTATGTGGTCCACATAACATACACAGAAGGGGAGGTCCCCCAACATGCAATCCATGCGACGTTGAAACGTGGCCCCAGCATTACGAAGGCCAAAACAGGAGTAATTGAAGGTGTATGTGCCAAAGGGAATGGTAATGGGGGTCTTGGGGATGTCTTCTGGGTTCATAGGCACCTGATAAGACCCCTTCAGGAGGTCGAGTGTAGAGAAAACCTTCGCTTTGTGCAGGTAGGAGGTCATTCCGGCAATGTTTGGTAGGGGTTAGTAATCCGGTTCTGTTTTCATGTTCAGGCACCTGTAATCCCCGCAAGGACGGAGGGAGCCGTCTTTCTTCAGAATGATGTGTAAGGGTGATGACCATGGGCTAGAGGCCTTTTGGCAAAGGCCCATTTTCTCCATTTCGGCGAACGTCTGTTTTGCGGCAGCCAATCGTTCCGGTGCCAGACGTCTGAATTTTGCAAAGACTGGGGGTCCTGTCATCTTGATTTGGTGATAAATACCGTGCTTGGCAGGAGCCATGGGCGTTTGGCGAAGTTCTTGATGGAAAACCTCCGGGTACAACGAGAGGAGGTGAGAGTAGGCATCCGTGGGTGTGCTGATGTGGAGAGCAAGGTTGGAGGTTTTGGGTTGAAGAGGTGTCGACAAGTACAAGTCTGCGATGACCAATCGTCGGTGTGCGACATCGACCAGAAGGTGGAAATGAGAGAGGAAATCCGCACCAAGGATTGGCAATGTGACGTCAGCAACGAGAAACTTCCAATTAAATTTACCGTTTCCAGACGATAATGTGAGGTTCTCGTAACCGTAGGTGGGTATCACAGATCACTTGGCAGCTACCAAGCAGACGTCGGCAGACGTAGATAGACTAAGTCGTGTCCTGAAGAGTTCCCTTGGCAAAAGAGAACTACAAGCACCTGTCTCTACCAAAAGTCGCACGCCCGTTCCTGCATCATGTAAAAAGACAAGATTAGAAACACGGGAGGCCACCGCTATGAGCGATGGCCTACTTAAACATTTTTTTTGGCCCCTGACAATTCTTGGCACATTTCTTCGTGATTGCCCCAAATCTGAAGTGGTAGTGGCAAAACTGGAGCGGATGGGAGGTAGTAAGTGGCTGTAAAAGTCGTTGCTTAGGGCGGGAGTGAGTGGTGGGTCGTGGGTGGCCTTGTCGCTGCTTCGGGACGTCACGGGGTAGGCGTGTATGTCCTACAGCATTCACGTCAGCTTCAGTTGACGTTGAATAGGTAACCTCTTCGTCAGGGGTTGAGGCGTTGAAGGAGTTCTTGAAGTGGCTGTCCATAAGGGTGTCGGCTTTGGTCATCTAGTCCTTTATGGGTAAACTATCGACATCGGGTATGGCAGCGCGTACAGGTTTGGGTAAACGGCGTATCCAAAGGCCATGAAGTAGGTTCACCTCACGAGGAGAGCCGTCTGCGGCAGGTTGTAGGCGAGCTATACTGGTCATTTCCCTGAGGGCAAGCGAAGCCCTATGGTCCCCCAACAGTTGCTGAGAGAGCTGAAAAAGCTTTGCTATACGGGCGGCTGGCAATGGCGAGTACTGCTGCAGAAGGTATGTTTTGAGGGTGTCATAAGCTATTGGGGTGTCTCCTTGTTCACA
Organism: Palaemon carinicauda; assembly: GCF_036898095.1. Lineage (NCBI taxonomy): Eukaryota > Metazoa > Arthropoda > Malacostraca > Decapoda > Palaemonidae > Palaemon > Palaemon carinicauda. Next base: position 67,486,194 of record NC_090757.1, read on the forward strand.
AAGCCAGTCGGAAATTTCTGGGAAGGTGTCCTCGGGCATCGCCGCGAGAACATAATCTGCTTTGGTGGTTGAGCGAGTCACGCCCTTGATGCGAAACTGGACTTCTGCGCACTGAAACCAAGAAAACGCCTCTCCGCTGGCTAAGGATGAAAGTTTAAATGGGTCAGCCTCAGTGCCAACTTCTATAGATTCTGGCATAGTACCAACGATGGAGGGGCGAGGAGGGGTGGAAGGCGGGAGGAGCGAGTCGACATCCGGGGTCACCAATGTGACGGGCCGAGAGAAGGATGTGACTCAAAGACTGGATAAAAGCAACTGAGTGAGTTTATTATAAAACACTCTCCTTTATATACAAAAGTTCAATGCAACAAGATATTTCATGTTGAAAATCGACACCATTACCGGTGAGAAAAACAGGCATGTTTATTCAAGTTCTTTTTAGTGCGAGGGAAGAGCGAAGATACAGGCATAAAATGAACTATGTATGATCGTGTGACACACGGTTGGTACAGGGGATATGATCACTATATCACTTTGCTTAATACCATGGAAATAAACTCTTTTTTGTATATCAGTTATCTCCATTAAATCCTGCCCATCCACATCCTAAAAGGAGGATGATCCTTGTATTTACCAACCCTTTCTCATTTTGAAGATGGTTAAAATTAACACAGATCCAAGACAGTTTCTGGCGTCATCTTAGACATCAGAGACCTACTACAGGCTTCATTGGTGAAGATCTAATTCTGATTTTGCATTTATGACCGCATGGATTGACGGGATATTACGAGATATTACGAGATATAAGATAAGACATTTGCTTTTGAAATGGATTCCGGTCGAGTTATATTGCCAAGTTAAGTCTTCTTTTCGAGTCTGTAGTTTGAGTCTATCTCTAAAGATTTAATTCACAGGTTTATTCGTTTATGTTAGTCCATTCTAAAGCAACAGACATTATATCCCCTCTCACTCTCGCTATAGATGATGGTATATCTCAAGCTCTTTTCATATTCACAACTTGAAATCTCAACACAACAGGACATAACTTTCAGCTGCGCTGGATGGCTTCCACCTTTAGGCTCAGATCAAGTTCCGGATTAATAACAAATCTTCCGGATTGTCCGATGGACCTCGACAGCCGTTCCAGGAATTCACATTTTCATATCTATTTGAGGCCGGGCCCTGGATCTGGATTTTGGTACTATTTTATATGATGAAAGATTTCTATTTCAATGATTTTATGTAGGTGAAAACTATCCAAATACCTAACTATCTTTGACATCAGTGGACCATTCTTTCAAAATATTTATTGATAATATACTTGGTTTTGAGTACACATTCAAACCTGGATCCCGCTCAGTGCTGGACTTAAAATATGAAATGTGAGGAAAGAATACACTGACGATTTTTCGGAATACAATAACTCTAAAATAAAAATATTCCCAGATTTTGGCGGTTTCTAGCCTCCTGCCATCAAAAGTCATTGGCGCCAATTATAAAAATGTTTAATTTAAAACTATTAAGCGCCAATTTTGCCAACAATCATCTTTTCATAATAAAGTACTGTAGGCAAAACGAAAATCTCTGGTAAACATTTCCTTATCAGCATTCTAAAGAGCCTCATGAGAAAGGCTTTAATGATTAATTTCAGATATCATTTTAGAGAAAATTAAACCTTTCCATTAAATCATCTTTAACTCTGTATTAACATAAGACACTAATTGATATCCCTGCTTTAATTATTAAATGCATGCCCACTTTGAACATGAGATAATTTAAATCCTTATCGAAGGATTTTACATAAATAACAGATACATTTTTCTTTACTGGAATAAAAAAAGATGGATTCGAGGTTGTGAATATTTCACGAAGATAATTTCTTGAATTTTTAATAATTTTTGCCTCTAAAATATTGACAGATACGACTATTTATCCTCTCCACGTGTTTATGCTTTAGTTTCGCCTGTAATTTCCAGGATATTTGAAGTAGCCTACATCCAATACAAGGCTGAAGCAATACTATATGCAGTTGCAATAATATCTCGTACAAAAATTAAACTAAATGACAAAACAATACATGATTGATGCGCAGCTTAATAGAATGTAAAATAAAACAAGATTGACGTGTAGCTTAATAGAGTGTAAAACGTGCAATCAACCACTTGTAGTCATAGATATAAACTTAAAACTAGAAAAGCACCTTGAGAGTGTAGACCTTTACCACGGCAACCTATTTCTCGACCTTTTCTCTCGACCTTGATCTTTGATATAGGACTTGTACCTACCGTGTTTCACACAATTGTACATAATTCCTTTTTTATATATTATGCTTGTATCTTCGCTCTTCCCTCGCACTAAAACGTACCTGAAATTTCATGTCTGGTTTTTCCTCTGTGATATTGTCTGTCTTCTGAACTTGTTATGTCCTGTTGCCTTGAGGTTTTGTATATAAGGAGAGTGTTCCACAATAATATAACTCAGTCGTTTCCAATCTGCCTTTGAGTTCACACCCTTGCTCGGCGCCGTCACAGACTTTTAGAATTAAATCACTTCCACTTCACAGCACACCAGTCAATCATTTTAAGATTCACTATTCAATGAGTAAAACTGTTGCCAGGATGTTCTTCACAAACAAAACAACATACAAACAGGGTGAAAACATAACCTCCCCCCAAATTCTTTGACGCAGATAAAGAAGTGTGAGAGCGCTCACAGGAGCTCTTCTTAGATACTCCATATTTTCTGTCAAAATATCTAAATCTGGCCTTGTTTACACACCGGAACCTCCCAGCCTCTTTTTCCTTCAGTCTCTGACCTATTATTGGCAACATTGCAATTAGCAGCTCGAGGGAGACTCATTTCGTTTGATTAATAGTATTTGGAGGCCCAACAACTCCATGTTATCAACGAAGTGAATTTCTTTTTCATTAGTGAGCAACAAATTGTGAGAAAATCACGTATCTCTATATTGACTTAATACATACATACTTTCAAATAATAAAAAATTACTCAAAACATTTGCAAAATAATCTCATAATTAATTAGTCTTCTTGTTACAGTATACAGTTATGAAAAATTACTACCTTGGAACAATAAATTCACTACACAAACACATGAGCGCACATGTCCAATGTCAACGTTGAGGTTATGTTCACATTCAGCAAATAAAATGGTTTAACCATAAGGAACTTTTTAGATCGTCATCCCAAAATGAATACGATCATCAAATAATAAAGATGGCTCCGTAGATATTTAATGGAACATTCAATAAAAGAAAACTGGAATAGAAAAGCTCATCTGGTGCTACATTCCAAGTCAAACAGACAAGACCGCTGTGGTCCTATTGCAAATTTCAGTCTCGACGAATACCAGCTCGGGTCTTCTTATTATGTACTAAAACACCACTCTTCAGACTTTGGAAGAGACTCCTTATACTGATGGTAGAAGGGGAGCCACGACTCCATGCTTATCTCTCAGCCCTGGTGAAAAAAAAGATCATATCGTTAAAATAACAAATACAGACACTTGCGGCAAAACTTGGGGGTTTATTGTTGACAAAAACTGAGAATGAGGACTCAAAACCTTGATGGGAGGAATAAGTGTTTTGTTCAAAGATTGCAAATCCTTTTCCCTAAATATCAATTAAATTTATGGTTAATTGCTACTATCTATATAAATTTCGCTTTTGTACATTCCTTCATAAACCATACTTTAGTTCTGCACCAATATTCATTTCTAGAACACCTCTACGAATGGTTGGGGGGAGGGGAGGGTGAATATCACCATTCCTTAAAATCCTTTACATATCTTTTCAACCATAAAGTGATTTATCAGTAACTTCACATTTCAGTTACCCCAGATCAGTCTGTATGGGGTTGGTGTTACGAATCCAGACCTTTCAAAAATTCTAAGTTTGTTTCTTAGTTAAATAAGCATCTTCCTCGCTAACAATTCAAAGAGCATTTACTGTGAAATGTGAAAGAAAAGTATAAATGCAAGTCAATGAAAAAAAAACGGGTTCACCAAGTGAAAAAAGATAACAGGAAGCTGGACAATGAACAATGCTGGACAATGAACAATGCTTCCAAAAGAGAATCTATTAGTATTAGTCGAAGAGTTAAAAAGTTAGTAATTATAATTTGTTCCTACATGACCAGATAGTATTTCAGAAAAGCAAGTCTTACAAAAATTTCAGTGGTGGGCGTGTCTGTTATGAGGTCATCAACATGGCCACCAGATGCACAGGCTTGACACAATTCCATTGACCATAAATTTCCTAATTAACACAGACTGGAGGAGTTTTTTCTGAAATGTTTCTGATAAAACGTAAAATAACTTTCAGTTGGCTGCAAAATGACACTATACCTTCATCAGGCCAGTCAAAGCGAGATTACTTTTTTATATCATCATTATTATTATTATTATTATTATTATTATTATTATTATTATTATTATTATTATTAGCTAAGCTACAGCCCTAATTGGAAAAGCAAGATACTATGAGCACAGGGGCTCTAACAGGGAAAAATATCCCAGTGAAGAAAGGAAATAAGGAAGGAAATAAACGATATAGGAAGTAATGAACAATCGAAATGGAATATTTAAAAAAAAAAAAAAAAAAAAAAAAAAAAAAAAACATTAACAACATTATAACAAATATTTTATCTATAAACTATAAAAAGACTTATGTTAGCCTGTTCAACATAAAAATATTTACTGCAAGTTTGAATTTATGAAGTTCTACTGATTCAGCTACCCGATTCCAAAACTTGGTCACAACTGGAATAAAACTTCTAGAGTACTGTGTAGTATTAAACCTTATGATGGAGAAGGCCTGACTATTAGAATTAACTGCATGCCTAGCAGGCCTATTACGAACAGGATGGAACTCTCTGGGAAGATCTTAATATAAAGGATAATCAGAATTATAAAAAAAAAATCTTGTACAACGTGCTTAATGAACTAATTGAACGATGGTGCCAGAGACTGATATCTAGATCAGGAATAATTAATTTATTAGACCGTAAGATCCTGTCCCACAAAGTAAGAAGAGAATCAGCAGCTAACGACCAGAGAGGAGAACAGTACTCGAAACAAGGGAAAATGAAATAACTAAAGCACTTCTACAGGATACATCTTAAAAGACTTTCCCAATAAGCAGGTTTTTTGTGCAATTGAAGAAGACTTAAACATAATGTGTCTCCCAATAGTGAATTTGCTGCCGAGAATCACACACAAAATTTTAAGTCATACAAAGTTAAAGAAACATTATCAATGCTGAGATCTGGATGTTGAGGAGCCACTGTCCTTGGCGTACTTACAATCATACTTTGAGTTTTGTTAGGATTCAACTCCATGCCCCATAATTTGCCCCATAAACTAATATGAGCCAGGATATATACCCCGGAGAAGGAATTGATGCAAAGTGTGTAGCATCATCTACATATGCTTGCTTTCTAGGCTAATCTACATGTCGTGTGTATATAGCATGAAAAGTAATAGGCCAAGAACACTACCCTGAGGAACACCATATATCACATTCCTATACTCACTAAGGTGTGTATCAACAACTCTCTGCGATCTAATGCTTAAAAATTCAATAATGATGCGAATAAAAAACCCACCTACTCCGAACTGTTTTGAGTTTGAAAACAAGGGCCTTATGATTAACACTGTGAAAGGCAGCACTAAACTCAATGCTAATCACCGGAACTTCCTGGCCACAATCAAGGGATTTCTGTACAGCATTAGAGATTGTAAAAAGGGTATTACGTGCTCCAAGGCCTTTACCTTCCGTAAACCTATTAAGACGTTTTGCCAAAAGCAGCTCAAAAACTTTAAATAATATGCGAGTTATGAAAATTGGGCAGTAGTCAGTTGGACATGAGCTACCAAAAACACATAAAGATAGTCGAGTAACACTGCCAATTCTCCAACAATTGCCACAAGCTCCTCTTCTTGCTAACTTGCACAAAACAACAAATAACTTTGGAGGTAAGAAATCGGCAGTCTTTATAGAAAAAAAAAAGGAAAAATACCATTTGCGTCTAC
>NC_090757.1:67504744-67509744 GCF_036898095.1 Palaemon carinicauda
TGAAGTACTTATGGGAGGAGACCTTCATCATCTCATCATCCTTTAGCATGTAAAATTTAGGTTATTCCTTTCTTTTCGTTATTTTCTATTCCTCTCTGGGCCCCCATTCTTCCTTCAGAGGTTGAATGTGTTGACTGATAATTTGGGTATATGTTTTGTAAGTGGTATTTTTTATTTAATGTTAACGATGAGGCCTAGTTATTACTTTCTGTATTTTATTGAATTGTAATATATATTGGTTTTTATTTCATTGTTTTGTTATCCCCTTTGAGTTAGTCTTGTGCTGCATTTACCTGGGCTTGCTTCCACCTTTGTGGATTGCTGCCTTTTGAACACCTAAGTATTGATTATTTATGGTCCTGTAGACCTAGTGTGTGTTGTGGTCCAACGAGGCCATTACAATTGACGACCTTGCCAGGATTGATCGTATCCTGTGGTGTTCTTGTTGCAGTGCAAGCGTAATTCTTGGGGTGTTGTTAGTGTTAGGTGGCATGGTTACACCTCCTCGGTGTTTGGTTGGTTGGCGCTATTGCAAGTGAATTAATTTTGTTATATGTAAAGTGTTGTAATTTCTTGCAATCAAAATGGATGACATGAATATCGTAGAGTTTCTTGAAGGAGAGGGATGGCAGGATAGGTTGGCCGAATTAAACGAAGAGGAGTTAGAAAGTGTGACAGATTTTTTTGAAGTGGAAAAAACGGTAACAATGAAGAAGGGTATACTATTGCTAAAGGTTTATGAGTTCGTTAAGGAGACTAAGACAGGAGCCAAACCCAAGGTTAGGAAAGAAGAGGGATTGTCAGTAGAAATTTTGGATACACAGTTTAGTCTAAAACAAATGGAGATACACCAGCAAAAATTGGTGTTTGAAGAGAGAGAGAGGGAAAGGAAGCATGAGTTAGCTAAGATGGCTTTGCAAACGCCAGGGTCACCAGGGTCTCCATCTCGTGTTGAGGCTTCCTCCTCCTTCTCAAATTTAGCTCAGGCTTTGAAGTTTGTCCCGAACTTCCAGGAAGATAATGTTGCAGAGTTCTTTATGTCATTTGAAAGAATTGCTAACAGGTTAGAATGGCCTATTGGACTATGGACTATCCTTATCCAGAGTAAATTTATTGGGAAAGCCCAAAAGGTATATGTAGCTTTGGAAGAAGATCTCTCGGATTATGAGAGTGTAAAGGCGATAGTGTTGAAGGCATATGAGCTCGTGCCGGAGGCCTATCGGCAAAGGTTCCGTAATTTGAGTAAAAATGAAAATCAAACTTTCGTAGAATTTGCAAGGAGTAAAGAGCAATATGCTACTGATTGGCTGAAATCTAAAGAGGTGGACAATTTTGATAAGCTAAAGCAGTTGCTGTTGGTTGAAGAGTTTAAAAGGTGAACTCCTGACCGTTTGAAGGTTCATTTGGAGGAGTTGAAATTAGATTCCCTTCAGGAGGTTGCTGTGGCATCAGATGAGTATTTTTTATCTCATAAAGATACTATGAAAGAGACTGTATTTAAGGAAAACCAACTTTGGGGTTATTTGAGTGTAAGGTAATGCCCTTTGGGATGAAAAATGCTGCTGCCACCTTTCAGAGACTTATGAATTCGTTGGTTAGTGGTCTAGAGGGCTGTGTGGTGTATATCGATGACTTGGTTATTTTTAGCAACGATTGGCAGTCGCACCTGAAGAGAATTGAGGCCTTATTCAAAGTTCTTAGGAAAGCTGGCCTGGTTATTAATTTAAGAAAGTTGGATTTTGCAAAAGCAACGGTGGTATATCTTGGACATGAGATAGGAGCAGGTATGGTGGCTCCCAAGAAGGCTAACATTGAGGCCATTCGTAATGTAGAGGTTCCTAAATGTAGGAAAGATTTGCGAAGGGTATTAGGGATGGCAAGCTATTATCACAGATTCATTCGCAATTTTTCAGACATTGCGGAACCTCTTACTGCTTTGTTGAAGAAAAATGTTAACTTCGTTTGGAGTAAGGAGGCTCAGGAAGCATTAGAGAGGATAAAACTGGTCCTCATTAGTCGGCCTTTGTTAACAGCTCCCAATTTTGACGCTCCATTTCAGCTTACCACTGATGCGAGTGATGTAGGGGTTGGTGCTGTATTGAGTCAAGCTGACGAAAATGGTATCGTCCAGCCGGTGGCGTATTTTTCTAAAAAGCTCACCTTGCCTCAAAGAAAATATTCCACAATCGAGAAGGAGACGTTGGCCTTGATCTTAGCATTAACTCATTTTAATGTCTATCTCTCCTCCTCAGGTGGGCCCATTAAAGTTTGTACGGACCATAATCCTTTAACGTTCTTGAATCGGTATAAGAATAAGAATCTGAGATTGATGCGCTGGAGTATTTTGGTCCAAGAATTCGATCTAGAGTTTAAGCATATCCCAGGTAAAGAGAATATGGTGGCCGATGCATTGTCCCGGCTGGCAGAGTAAGTGCGAACGAGATAATTATAAGGGTTTTTCTTCACCTATTGGTAAGTTTTGTCACTCGTGGTAACTGTTTGAGTATTAATGATTATTTATTAATGTTGAATGTAGTTTTGACGGTTGATTGTGATTTGATATGATAGATGGATGTTGACCAAATGTAAGATTATTATTGTTCGTTGATGCATGCAACTGTTATTTTATAGGTTAATTATATCTTTATGCCTTTATTTGCTTGTGGAGGTGGTGAAGTTTATAATGAACTGGTGTTATTTTTTTTTTTTTGGTTGAATTATGCTTAAAACAAAGGTTTTATCAAAATTATCTGGTTATGTGTGGTGGTTTAGGTATTTATGAATGATCCTATATAGGACTCTTTATGTTTCAGGTGATGGTATTTATTACGTTAGTTGGGTATGTAAATTAGGTTAAGATTTTTGTGACAAACTGATTTGTTTATACACCCCTTTGTCAGGAGAGTGTGGACTCCAAAGTATTGTTAATAGTGCGTAAGAGAAAAGTGCTGTGTTAGTGCTGTAACATTTTATGTGTTCAAGACACTTGGGTGAAAGGTTCATATACTGGTGCTATGAGGGTTGTGCTGTGGAAAAGTAAAGCGAAGGCGTATGATATTTTCGGGACATTAAATCATAATACCTTCGCTTGTAGCTTTGAACAATTCACAAGGGGAGAACCTCCTATCCCTTCACATACCTTGCCAGTCTGGTGTGAACAGCAAAATGGTGTAATATTTATATTTGACGAAGGATGTGGTGTATATTTAAGGTAGCCTATGAGGCATTAAGGATGTCACCTGTTAGTATAAGTATTTGCAAGTTACCCAGGTAATGAATCCTTTATTTGGACACTATATTTTGTTGGTGATTGGTGTATGACAATTTGGTTTTGTAGTATGCTTTTTTTAGTTGTAACTCCCTCTCCTCTTGCAACCTAGGTGATCCCATATGGTGATAATCAATTATATATATATATATATATATATATATATATATATATATATATATATATATATATATATATATATATATATATATATATATATATATATATATATATATATATATATATATATATATGTGTGTGTGTGTATATATATATATGTGTATATATATACATACATATATACATGTATATATATGTATATATATACATACATATATACATGTATATATATACATGTGTATATATATATATATATATATATATATATATATATATATATATATATATATATATATATATATACATATATATATATATATATATGGATATACATATATATATGTATATATATATATGTGTGTGTATATATATATATATATATATATATATATATATATATATATATATATATATATATATATATATATATATATATATGTATATATGTATATATATATATATATATATATATATATATATATATATATATATATATATGTATATATATATATATATATATATATATATATATATATATATATATATATATATATATATATATATATATATATATGTATATACATATATGTATATATATATATATATATATATATATATATATATATATATATATATATATATAAATATAAATATATATATATATGTATATATATATATATATATATATATATATATATATATATATATATATATATATATATATATATATACAGTGATACCTCTACATACGAATTTGATCCGTTCCAGAACCAACTTCGGATGTAAAAACGAATTTTCACATAAGATTACATTGAAATAAGATTAATCCGTGGTTGAGCCCAAAACCTATGATAACTTCTAAATAAACTACTACACTTAATCTCCCATGAGAATAATGCACACTTAATTAGATAATAGACATATAGAAAAGAAAAATTATCAAAAAATTATAAATAAGAAACGGGTTTTTAGCGTCACTTTACCTTAGAAACTCCAGCGCAGGTGTTGTTGGTCTTGCTACGCAGAAAGGAGACGGATGGGCGGCGAGGAGGTAGAGAGATTAACTACGATAAACGTACACTACCGTAACTTATTCTAACTCACACTAAGTGAACCTTAACATAACTTGGGTTATTTTTTTTTATTTTTATATATTATATATTTTTTTACATTTTCTTTTTTTCTTTTTGATGATTAATTTTAATCACTTTTACTCTCTACACTTAAAATTGATTGAATTTTTTTCTCTTCACTCTTTGCTGTTTTCTTCGAACAACTTCCTTCCTCTTCATTATGAGTTCGCTTCGTAGTTTTTTTAAAGAAGTTATCGATAGAAAGTTGCTTGGTACAGCTTTTCAGAATGTTTCGAAAATAAGCTAGGGAAACATCATCAAACTGCGCAGCTACACGACAAACCTGCAATTTCTTTGGATGGTATTTGTTGATGAAGTCGACCACGTCTTGATATTTTCCTAACACCACTTTTATTTGCGCCAAACTTATTGCAAGTTCACTCATACGGACGCCACACTCATGCTTTTCAATAATTCCTTGCTTTACTTCTAAAGAAAGCATTCCCTTATTCCTTTTCCCACCACTACCACTACCACTT
>NC_090757.1:67517244-67519744 GCF_036898095.1 Palaemon carinicauda
AGGTAAGAGTCCGTTCTGTTACCAAGCAGTTCACACCGGTCTCCTGGCTGTAGCCTTCCCACCATTCTGTAAGAACAAAGAGGAGACAGAAAAAAATCCTCGTCAACAGAAATGAGAGGGCAACAGACCTCTGTCGCCACTGGAAGCTGAGGTTGTGTCTATTCTCAAGCGACGGCAGCAGGCAGAGGTCGTTCACATGACAATAAAAGGGGGTTTCAAATATTTGTTACGTGTGATAATATATGATATTTTCAGAACGCAATTTGCATTGCATTCAGAGAATCCTCTAATTTCTCTTAGTCGATTAATGTTGATTTCTGCATTTTGATTTTTTAATGATTTCTTCAACTCTTTCATACCGAAGATAGAAAATTAAAATGGTATGAAAATGAATAACTTTCCACTGCTGTTCAATCAAATTTGGCTTTCGAGTCTCTAAACATCACCACATATCCATCTTATGATAAACCGACCATTCATCGCTTGGATAGTTAATATCCAGGAATTAGATTGCCATTATTCTACCCGTTTTATTCAGCTAATGATTGGCGCATGGAATGCTGGACAGTAATTTTCAACAAAGCTTTTCCGGATTATCTGGGCTAAAATCCTCGCGTATGACTTTGCCCTTTCAAAATCCATGGCGACTGTAACAAGGAGAGACATGTCCATTGCCTTTTTTCCAGAATTGCAAAGTCAGCTGATTGGAATGAGTGAAGGCGAATCTAGGAAGTAAATGTAGCTTTATTGATGAAAACGGGATCTCTCTCTGGGGTTTCATGGCACTTCAAAATGTAATGAAACTTGAGAAATATTATCAATGGTCTCTTTACGTTAGAGGTTTAAAGGTTTAAAGGCTGTTCATGAATGGCAGAGGCAAAGGACAGTGACATTACCCTATCAAGCAGGACAACGCCCATATTCACCCAAGCTAGGACCAGGGAGGGCCAGGTAATGGCTGCTGAGGACTCAGCAGAGAGACCTATAGGCTCCCCAAAACCCCCTATCCTTAGCTCACAAGAAGGGTGAGGTTACAGCCACCAAAGGAACTAACGAATTTGAGCGGGACTTGAACCCCAGTCTGGTAATCATCAGGTGAGGACGCTATCACCAGGCCACCACAACCCTATACTGAATCGCCTGATCATCATAGTGCTTCACTTGTTTATCAATTTCCATTGGAAAATTGTAAGAGTCGAGGAAAAAGACAAGCGGGTGATATGTCCAAAGACTTGCAGTGGAAGAAAAAGAATCAGGAATGGAACCATGTATCATATCTTGAGCTCTACACCTGTTAAGCTAAAGAAAATTTCTTAGTTTCGAGGAGGAAAATATTAAATAAGATATAGTAATATGGTTGTAAACAGACTATATTTCCCGTAATTCCTTCAAATTGAAGAATTATTAGATATAAGATATTTTTCAACTTGGGAATGTACGACTTACTTATACAATTAATTATTAAATGGGATACAAAAAAAATCATGTAAATTATATCAGTGTTTTTTCAGATATATTTAGCAGCTGCTACTTATCCACTTTCGAAGGGATTTCTGATTCTTCAAATAACAATCGCTGTGTCAGAATAATATTCATTAAGTTGTAAATCATCATCATCATCATCATTATCATCTTCATCATCTCCACCTACGCTTTTTGACGCACTGGGTCTCTGTTAGATTTCACAAGTCGTCTGTATCTTGAACTTATGATTCAATACTTCTCCATTCATCATCATCTACTTCACGCTTCATAGTCCTCAGCCATGTAAGCCTGGATCTTTCAACGCTTCTAGTGTCTTTTGTGTCCCATCTGAACGTTTGGCGAATTAATTTCTCTTGATGAGTGCAAAGACCATGCCCAAACCATCCCCACCCACCCCTCATCATGATATCATCCATATATGGCACATATATTATTAACAACTTAGTGAAAAAAAGATAATAAGTTGCAAATAATTCTTTTCGATTAAAAAGGAAACTTTCATGGCCCGGATACTGGATAGATATTATTCGAGTAAGTTCCTTAGTAAAGAATAAAGTGGAAAATTCTATAAAGCATTTCCCCGTAAAGGTAAAATAATAAAAGTATGAGGAATTCATTTACACCACCAAAAGCTATTATCGATAAAAAATTATACATATAAAAAATAATACTCCTAAAAATTGATAATGTAAAATCAGGTATGAAATTCCTTTGCACAGTTTTATAGCTGTCATAAATGAAGAGTTAAATAAGGAAAAATAGTCTTACTTCGAAAGCCATTTTCGTTAACATAACGATATTATATATCTCTCAGTAATAAAGCTAAAACGTCTATATGTATAGGATTTTATTAGGTAAGGAAAAGAATTAATGTGGGTTTTTAAAATGTTGATCACTGACCTTTAAGACCACTCATAATGATAATCCCTCTATGAATGTATGAAATAAAAATCCACATCAAGACTTTAACAAATATTGATTACTACAAAAATATCTGATGAAAAAGTATTCAGAG
>NC_090757.1:67527244-67529744 GCF_036898095.1 Palaemon carinicauda
AAAATTAATATAAAAAAAAAAAAAATTCAGTGCTTATAAAGACTTTGGAGAGTGGTTTGGTTATTTACTGTAGGTGCAGGCATCAAATTTTTGAAATACTGATTTTTTTTATTGGTTTGAGATGGAATGTAGATAAGTCTATTTTAAAACTAATACAAATAAAAAGAAAAAACCTTTTCTGTGTATAAAGTCTTTGGAAAGTATCTTTGTTATTTCTCTTAAGGATTTTATTCAAAACTCTACTCCCTAACGCAAATCTAGTTTTCATAAGCATTAATTATTGAATGAGAATATAAAGTCTCGCTTCTTTTGTATAACAATAAGAGTTGATAGAAATACTACGTTTCCAGCAGTAATCAACGCAAATGAGATAAATGAAAATAAGTGCACACGCGTACACAGACAAATTTTCCTTGATATTGAAATCTTTACTGACTAAAGTGTCCTTAAATTCTTCTTTCTTAATAAAAGCAGAAACTGCTGTATATTTCAGCTATAAAACTAGTGAAAATTACAGTTCAATGTATATTTTTCTGTCAAATTTTCTCGCAGTACCAAACATATACTTTTTGATAAAAAATTCTCTGGATTTCTTACAAAGGAAAACTTACTAAATTTTTTATTGAGGCATATTTCCAGTCCCTCGCGAGAGTGCCTTTTTCGCTTGGAAAAGTTCCTTACAAGCTGATTGGTTGGAACTATTTTGTCCGAATAGCATGATTGTTTCAAAATAATTACCAAGTAATATGAATCGAAACTTTTTACGAACCTAAATTTCTCAATAAATTATATTGGCGGATAAAGAGATCATAAATATATCCACACAAAACCCCGCCAAGGAAACAACACGTAAACCCACTCTAAACTCTTTAAACATTCCTCATAAAGACCCCTATATTGAAAACCCTCTTTTCCTTTTCCGCTTCTCGTGATGTGAAGATGGGAATGGTTCTGACGTGTCACTTTTTCCAAGGTTAGCTGAAAACTAGGTGTTATTTACTTTTTAAACTCGCTTGTACGGGTTGAACATATCCTCTTGAAACGGACCTTGGTGTGGGAGGAAAGCGTGATGACGCTATATGAGCAAGAATGATATAAGAAAGTTTATGGAATTGATAGTGTTTTAATATATGATGTTGCAGAATAGGAAGATGGAGGGACGTGTTTTCTTCTGGGAAAAAGGGTGTGGGATAGTTAAAATGCTAATATTTTTCTTAAAAACAATGTTTTATGCTAAAGTAAATAATGGGGGCCATTTTTCTTATTCTTTTTCTTATTATTAGCTAAGCTACAACACTAGTCGGAAAAGCTGGATGCTGTAAGCAAAAGCCCAACAGAGAAAAACATCACAGTGAGGAAAGGAAATAAAGAGATTGATAAACTACAAGGTAAGTTATGAACAATTAAAATAAAATATTTCAAGAACAGTAATGACATTAATATATATCTCATATATAGATTATAAAAAAAAGACTTCTGCTTGAGCATAATGTTCTGCTTAATGAATATTCAACGAAACAAAAATATCTATTTTGCCAAATTGAACGCCAGAAATTGAAATTGACTAATATGATTTTCCGTCAAAAGCAAATTTCACAAGATTTTCCTCGAGAGATTACCCTCCAATTTTGTTTATTTTATTATCTATTCTTTTTTTAATCTTTTAAGGACAGAAGAGAGACTTTAGCTATGGTAAGCAGCTCTTTTAGGAGAAGGACACTTTAATATCAAACCACTGTTCTCTAGTCTTGGTTAGTGCCAAAGCTTTTGTACCTTGATCTTCTACTGTCATGGATTAGAGTTCTCTTGCTTGAGGGTGCATTCGGGCACACTTTTCCATATTTCTCTTCGTCTTTTTTTGTAGTTTATATATATATGAAAGATTTATCCTAATGTTGTCACTCTTCTTAAAATGTTTTGTGGTAATTGTTACTTACTTCTCTTGCATATTATTTAATTCCTTATTTCCTTACCAAACTGCTATTTTTGCCTGTTGAAGCCCTTGGGCATATAGCATCTTGCTTTTCGAATAGGGTTGTAGCTGAGCTAGTAATGATGATAGTAATAACAGTGAAGGAAATCTGTACTAAAGTCAAAAGCAAATACTTTCGTCACTAGAGCCTCGATTGTTTCATAATGTGTCTGACTTTTGAATAATCGTTATCATCTTAAGATTCCTTTCAAAGAAATTCACTATTTTTTACAAATTAAAGCTAAAAGTAATGCTCCTAAATGCTTTCTATATATGGAAATTATGATTTTAAAAAAATATTATTAAAATCTTCAAGATTACATATAATTTTTTTATGCAAAAATTATAAATCATTACCGTTTTCAAATTTGCATTATGAAAAGCAATAATATAGATAAAACTATTTTATCAAAAACAAAAAAATGGAAACTAAAAGTAAAGCTTATAAATGATAGATCTATTGAATTCATAATCTATGAAAATGTATTATTGCTTCAACGTCTGAGATTACTCATAATCCTTTCTAAC
>NC_090757.1:67532244-67534744 GCF_036898095.1 Palaemon carinicauda
AATAATTCCTTCTATTTGCTCCCATGCTTGTATTGTCATGTAGCGTTCTCTTTTCCTTTCTAGACTGTGTAGTTTTAAAAATTGCAGAATTCACAGTATTCAAGGTCCTTAACTTCTTCTATTCTAGCAGTATAGGACCTTTGTACACTCTCTATTTGTGCAATATCCTTTTGGTAGTGTGGATACCATATCACATTGCAGTACTCAAGTGTACTGTGTACATAAGTTTTGTGAAGCATAATCATGTGTTCAGCTTTTCTTGTTTTAAAGTGTCTGAATAACATTCCCAATTTTGCTTTACATTTAGCCAACAATGTTGCTATTTGGTCGTTGCATAACATATTCCTATTCAACATTACACCAAGGTCTTTAATTGCTCCCTTGTTTGTGATTGTCTCGTTATTAGGTCCTTTGTATGCATATACCATTCCTTCTTGTTACCATTATTTATTTATTCGAATTTATCGGAGTTAAATACCATCCTATTTATCTCCGCCCATTCATATATTGTGTTTAGATCTCTTTGTAGTGAGTTCCTATCTTCATCACAAGTAATTTCTCTACTTATTCTTGTGTCATCGGCGAAATTTCTCACTTCAGAGTTTTTAACATCACATTCTATGTCTAAGATTATAATAACAAACAGCAGTGCAGCTAATACCGTACCTTGTGGCACGCTAGATATTACCTGATCTTCATCAGATTTCTCGTCATTTGCAACCACTCTCTGTTTTCTGTTTTGCAGGAATTCTTTTACCCATTTTCCTATCTTTCCCACAATATTATGCTTTCTCATTTTTCTCTCCAATATACTATGGTCTACCTTGTCAAAGGCTTTTGCGAAATCTTGATACAGCACATCTCTGTCTTTATCATTTATCATATTTTTGTATAAGTTATCATAGTGTGCTATCAGTTGGGTTTGTGTACTTTTTCCGGACACAAAACCGTCTTGACCTATATTAAACAAATTATTTTTAACTAATTGATTCATTATTTTCTTTTTTATTACCCTCTCATACACTTTCATAATAGGTGATGTTAGACTAACAGGTCTATAATTGGTTGCCTCTAGTCTTGATCCACTTTTGAGAATAGTGGTTATATAAGCTAATTTATGTTTAACATATATCTGGCTCATATCTACACTTTGTCTTAGCAGTATTGCAGGCGGTTAAGAGATAGTGTGTGCAGTTTTTTTTTTTTAACAAAATCACTTGAACTCCATCTGGTCCGGCTGCCGATCCATTTTTAATTTCGCTTATAGCCATGACAATATCTGCTTTATTAATATCTATATCCGTTAGATATTCACCATTTTCTTCTCTCATTTCTGTTTCATTATTCTGATTCACAATTCTTGGCGTAAACTCACTCTTATATTTTTCTGCTAATATGTTGCATATTTACTTTTTTTTATTCGTTAACCGTCCTACAATTCTTAGAGAGAGAGAGAGAGAGAGAGAGAGAGAGAGAGAGAGAGAGAGAGAGAGAGAGAGAGAGAGAGAGAGAGAGAGAGAGAGAATAGAAAAGTGAATGGCTGATAACATATTTACTTACGTTTTCAATTCTTATTCCTAAGATATGTTTTATTCTAAATATAATCGAATCAGGAGAAATAGGGAAATTTTGATATTTTTCCTGTAACTATTAATGTGAACATAATTAACATTCGACCATCTAAAGTAAGTTATATATCTAAAAATACTATGTACAGCATATATATATATGTATATATATATATATATATATATATATATATATATATATATATATATATATATATATATATATATATACATATATATATATATGTGTGTGTGTGTGTGTGTGTATGTATGTATATATATATATATATATATATATATATATATATATATATATATATATATATATATATATATATATATATATATATATATATATATATATACATATATATATATATATATATATATATATATATATATATATATATATATGTATATATATATATATATATATATATATATATATATATATATATATATATATATATATATAAATTTGTAGTATAGTTGTTTGCTACTCGTGTAACTATTATGCATGATGACTCAACGTGACAAAAAGGATTCTATCAGATTGATAGTTTGGATGAATCGCCTTATTTAGACAGAGAGAGAGAGAGAGAGAGAGAGAGAGAGAGAGAGAGAGAGAGGAGAGAGAGAGAGAGAGAGAGAGAGAGAGAGAGAATCTTGACCTCAAGAAGTAAGAAGATTAGAACCAAGACGAAAAATTACAAAATGTATTTGGTCTGCAAATCCTGGGAAATGAAAAATAGAAAGAAGACTGCAATCGTTGCGGATTTAGAAAAGAAAAGGAATGCACAACTTTAATTCAAAGGAGAAAGACCTATGAAAGAAGACGATTATTTTACCAACAAAACTAACACATTTATGAGGAAAAAATAGACTTCCATAAAACAATTCTAAGTACTTTCTCTCGGGCACTGAAGCATAAC
>NC_090757.1:67537244-67539744 GCF_036898095.1 Palaemon carinicauda
AAAATTCTTCTTCTTCTTCCTCTTCTTCTTCTTTCGAATATCTGCATCCTCTTCTTCTTTCTAGTGTCATTTTCTTCTTCATCTTCTTCTTCCCAATGTTTGTATCTTCTTGTCCTTTATCTTCTTCTCAATGTCTGTATCCACTTATTATTCCTTTTCATCCTTCTCTTCCTCTGCCTATTTCTCTTTCCAATTACCCGCTTCCCCTAAACCCTTACCCAACGCCTCCTTTTATTTTCCATCGAGGAAGTTAAGGTTATTTGTTTATATGAGCCAACTAGCCTTGTCATCTTAAGCGACATAGTTTGATAGACAAAACTCTTCTTATTGATAATGATATCAATAAGCTTATTCTTCCGCTATTCCCCTTTTCTCGATAAAAAATCGTTGGCTGATCAAAAAAAAAAAAAAAAAAAGTAATGTTGTAAAAACAAACTGTCTAAAAGAAGCCATTTATATGAAGGGGTGGGATTTTATAAGAGCAAAATGAGAGAGAGAGAGAGAGAGAGAGAGGAGAGAGAGAGAGAGAGAGAGAGAGAGAGAGAGAGAGAGAGAGAGAGAGAGAGAGAGAGTTATTTCAAGCTAGCATTTTTGGTTCTTGCGTCATAAAATTGATGTCTTTCAAACGTGGGCGATGTCAGGAAAAGTTCAGATTTTATTTCTAACGCCGTCTTTTCTGAAAAGAAACTTCAGTCCATCTTAGCAAAGGGTTTAGCCGTGGATTTCTGTAAGCTCTTTGATGACTTCAGACACACACAAAATATATATTTTTTATACAATAGGTTGTATAAAGAAGGTCTCTTCTTCTTTCAGAATAAACTTGAAACCATAAAATCGACGATCCATATGTATAATAATCTCTGCCACATAAATTAACCATTTTGATTTAAAATATATACAATAATTATTTCTAGGAATTCTTATATCACTTTAATATATTTCTACGAGCTTGTGGATTTTTATTCCATTGGATAATTAGTATATGGTATAGTCTCCTTTATTTGAGTAGCTCAAAGAGAAATGGATTGCGTCTGGAAGATTTTTTTTCTTCTTTTTTGATAACAGCAAGCAATGTATTACCAAAGGGGACATACGGGTCATACCCACCAAACAATTTAAACAGAAGGGCTATACAATGGCTATTCACCTTCCGTTTTTATCAAGAAATCCTTAAAATCTGATATGGGAAATTGGTAAAGAATTTTACATCTGTAGGATCTGAGTCCATGTTAGAAACATTTATTAGAACCAGCCAGGGATTTTTTTTTTCATACATATGGAAACTAAAAATATTTTGAAAATACGGGATAAAGCAGAAAACTCTGTCCTCGGTGGCAATAAGGTAAGAAACCTTGTTTTAGTCACATACACTAAGGTTTTGCTATGACCTCAAATTCCTTCATCGAAAAATAGATATAACAATTGCAGCCAAACCGGTATATTACATTCGCTTCTGAGTCTCGAGGTCTTTCAAAGCATCCAATATAAGTTGAAAGGTCTAAGTAAATTGGTAAATAAAATTATATAACATAACTTGATTTTGGTCAGATTTGATTAAAAAAGGAATCTTGCAAAAACGAAAAGTCGAGTATTTGATAATGCAAAGCAGTTGAGTAAGTGTTGTGAAAATTACCTCTTAAAAATCTGTGCAAAATCAGATAAAAATATCAGCCCCCATATCATTTGATAAATTAAACCAAACTTGTCTCAACACAATACAAATGCAAACTATTATTTTTCCAATTGCGACATAATGTAAACCACTGATTCCGTCATATTAGTCATAAAGATTAATCAGTTTAATGCGTTACATTAACTGACAACTGTGAGGGATAACACTCGGATAAAGCGTAATTAGTGTCGTACATGTGGCTGCTGATTTTCTTAAAGTTCCTGATAGAACTCAATTATGTAAAGACGAGATGTTATAACCAGTTTGCAAAGAATAAAATTTTAATGCTTTAAGGTTTTGTGAATTTATTAAACAATACTACCACCGTATATCCTGCGTGTCGTAGAATACAACTAAAAGGACAGCTGATGCCTTGCAACCTTGCTTTTTATCGAAAGGATAGACTCATTGCCAGTAACTGTGGAAACTGTTGCCTTGCAGTTAAACTATTTAGTCAGATGTTAGAACAACCGCCAATAACTGCTTGATGACAGCAAGACGAGTGATCATAAAATCATTGTGTCAAATTATTGACCATGGCTCACGTTATTAGGGCGCATGTGGCAACCGACCTCTTATTGTACGAATAACGTAGGAAAGAAGACTACTATACATAAACATGAAGATAGAACATGCACCTCTGACAAAATGTTTAGTGCTAAGATCGACTTCACAGACACAATGGATTCTTTACTTTTAGGCTTGAAATAATATCCATAAACCTTTACCTCAACATTATTGTGTAACATTGCTTTATCTAACTGTTTTATAAGTTTCTTAAATCTTTACTACAGACATGCATATACGCATGAGTTTGTGCATGCTTAT
>NC_090757.1:67547244-67567244 GCF_036898095.1 Palaemon carinicauda
ATCGTGAAGAGGTAACAAAGTAATGACCACACGCATGCGGTATCAGCATTCAAAGTTGGAAGAGAGATAATTATAATAAAGACAAAAGTGCGAGCTGCTGAAACTGTGGATAGTACTTTTCAAGTAATAAATAAGTGTCTTGCAAATTTGGCTGAAGCTTGTCAAGGAGTGATACCTAACACCCGATCGCTAAAGAAAACTGTGCGTAGGAAGCGGAAAGAAATTGCCGATTTCCCAGGAAATTCGAGCAATTCAGAAAAACTGTTAATACTCGATAGCTTTAAAACTTGTCACGTAACTGATAGTATGGAAGAACAGTTTTTATTAGCTAATAGCTGTGATTCATATTTTAGAATTTTGATATTTGGAAGAAAAAGGGAATGGCAATTTTCTTAGTCAAACCCCCTCTTAACGAGAAAATGTCTTGACGCAGTCATGAGGTTTCTTCATATTGTTGAAGAATTTTGACGGGCAAGAGAGCTCTCGAACTTGGGGAAATTGCTCACCAATTTAAATATAAATTTCTCTTTCTTTCCTCTATTTCTTCTGCTCAATATTACTTCGACCTTCTCCTAATTTTTGTCTTGCTCTCCTAACTCTATGAGTATTATTTTTTTTAAGTTTATATATATATATATATATATATATATATATATATATATATATATATATATATATATATATATATATATATATATATATATATATGTGTATGTATGTATATATATATATATATATATATATATATATATATATATATATATATATATATATATATATATATATATATATATATATATTTGGGCTCAGGCTATGTCGTCCTGATGGAAGTTCCTAATAGGTAGCTTTCTAGGGTATATTTGACTACAGTGATAT
Organism: Palaemon carinicauda; assembly: GCF_036898095.1. Classification (NCBI taxonomy): domain Eukaryota; kingdom Metazoa; phylum Arthropoda; class Malacostraca; order Decapoda; family Palaemonidae; genus Palaemon; species Palaemon carinicauda. The sequence goes on from NC_090757.1 coordinate 67,548,121, forward strand.
TCCCAGAGAATTTTACCTTAAGGTATCCAGAATTCTAACTCCTGGAGCAACTATCCCTAAATAATCTTACAGGGATATCGCATAATATCAGAGGACGTATTCTTGAAACGTCACATAGCTATCTTCACCCCTAATAGTATTAACGCTTCGAGGGGTTACAGTGACAAGAATCTGAAACGAGAATGGAAAGAGAGCCGCTCATAAGGCATCTCTCCTATTCTGTTTCCAGTGTGTATCTGATGAAGGCGGTAGCGCCCTCTTTATTCCTTTTCGTGTAGCTCTACTACTCGGTGTTTTCCCTTGTGTTCTCTCGTTATTTTGGATTTAATTCAACATTTTGAGGACTTCTCCGGCCTCTTCTGCCTCTGGAAAGTTTAGTATTATCTTTACGATGTATAAATGTTAGCACTCGTCGTTTTGTATTAAATCAAAAGTGATATTAACGTAAACAAGAGCTGTTGCCTACCGGAGGCATCCTGGATGCTATCGCTCGCTATTTATGGGTCATTTAGTTAGCTAGAGCGGCGTTCCCGGTTTTGTTTTGCTTTGATAATCTAGCTATTTAGCTCCTCTAGGAATGCTTATATAATGCCGTTAGTTTTTAGTTCGGTGTTTTAGGTAACCGATCTTGCCCTTCGCGAGGTTTAGTAGCCTAGGCGTCTGGTCCTAATACTTTCATGCATGATATAAGTTTTTTCCGAGTGTTATTTTATTGAACCTATAGTAAATATTTTATACATGTTAGATATTGTTGAATGTTCTTTCCAAGATTGTATATGAGAGTTTCGGTGAATTAGGTAATCAATTCTCACCTTACCTAGGCTAGTAATCTAGGTACAGTCGTATACTTTCGCACATCCCCGATTGTTCTTTTCTCCTCCAGAGGCTAAGTTCAATCCCTCTCTCCCTCTGAGTAAGCCTTTGGCTTAATCCTAGCGGTTCTATCTGTATAATAATTCAGGTATAACTATTCTAGGATATGTCTGTCCTGACCTGATAACCAGAGTGACTAGTTTTTTGGGATAGGGCAGAACATCAGAGTTTCTAGTCTGTGGTCTGCTTCTTCCTAGCATAGAGAAGGAGTCTCCTTTGCTAGGTTAGGGGCGGACACAGGAAGCTTTGCTTCCCTAGTCCACGTCGGAAGGATTCTGTAAGAGATGATTCCTTCCTCTAGTGGCCTAGCAGACTGTCCTGTGTTGCTTTTTCGGGCTGGAGAATGAGTTTTTTCTGTTGCCCGGTGAAATAACTTCACCTAACTTTGTTCTGGCTGGGAGGAGGATAGCAAGTATTGCCAGTCTTCCTCCCTAATAGACAACTCTTGGTTAGGATGAGCTTCCCTAACGGATGAATGTGTCTCCTGCTAGAACGAAGTTTATAGGACCCTTATCCCTTCCCCACATCTCTTTCTTTTATTATCTTTTGGCCGCAGTCCTACTTGCATACCTAGTGTAGGTTAGGATGGAGGCCCGGCTCAGTTCTCTGCCGGCTGGCAATTTCGTGTCGGCTGGCAGAGTGAACCCCAGACCTCCCTTGGTCTCCCTTCCATGTCTGCCGGTAGAGCCCGGCAGGCTATGGATTCTTTGGAAGCATGAATGCTGCATTCTCCCCTTCCATAAGTTCACTCTTACTGGATGCAAGGTCGTACGGCAATGCCGCCTTATAACCTTACATCCATACTGTTTCTCTGACTATTGTGTTGTACCCCTAACCCGGCTGCCGGCTTAACAGCCGACAATCGAGCAGGTGGAGGTTCTCTGGTTCTTGGCTACTGCCAGCGGGTATGGGTATTATTACCTTTGCCGGCCGGCAGTGGAAACACAGCCCGAATCAGCTGGCCACTACGATTAGCCGCCGGCAGCCGGGTATCAGTGTTTTCAGCTGTCGACTGGCAATGATTGCCGGCCGGCACACAGTTGCGAATCAGTGGGCTGCCGACTATTAGTTAAAGGTAGTATATCTTTGAAATATACAGGGGTAGATGCCGGCCGCCATGTGTCGGCGCACGCCGGCACGTACCGGCGCGTGCTGGCCAGCTCAACAGCATGCGATGTACAGTAGTTGCTATATTTGTAGTATAGCACACACTGCATTAATAAAACTACAGTACAGAGTTTGTGATAATACTAAAGTTCTTCATCATACTAAATGTTATCTTGTACAGCCTTTTGTTAAGACCGTACAATATATAGAAAGTAAGTTCTTTCTGTATTCTTTCTATCCCGTATATTAAAACTTTATCTCAAGATGTGAACTACACCTTAAATTTCCGTTTAGGAAATTACATATGGTATTCTAGAATAGAATTAACCTTAGTTTTAATATCTTGGGAGGTTTCAGCAATTGACTGGACAGGAAATACAAGTATGTGTCTTTCCTTCTTTCTTTTATAGCTTTTCTATATAAGCTAAATGTTTCAATATAAGTGAAAGCCTTCACTTGATACTCATGGATTTTTCTTCTCTTTACAGGAGGTCCATCCGAAGTGCGGGAGTGTGTTTTGTAATGTCCGCAGTAAGAACTTATGTAGACATATACTTTGCAAGATGTGCAGCCTCCAGAGGTGATCTCCGGTATTGGGACCCTCAGGTTTGTACAGTTTGTTCTACCCTGATTACCGAGGCTTTTGACGACCCTAAGTTGACGGAGTCAAAGGATGCTGCCAGGGAAATGTTACGATCCTGAGTGAAGGGTTTTCAGAAAAACACCTCAGGCCCCTACCTTCCAAATGAGAAGATGAGGGCCTACCTTTCCCCTAAAGCATTGGCTGATACAATCATCCTCCAGCCTCAGGTGGAGATACCAACTGCCCAGAATCCGGTAGATTCTGAAGTCTTGGCCGCCCTTCAAGACATCTAATTGGACGATAGGATGTCGGAGGTGTCGGATTCTACTGAGAAGGATCTTCTAGGAGAAGGTCAAGAGGAGGAGCTGTTCCAGGCTCCTCAAGTAGAAGAGGAAGAAATCGACGAGGTGCCGGTTACATCGGTTCCAGACCCAGAACGTGTTCCCTCTACATTGTCTGCTATCCCAGATGAGCTGGGAAGGACTCTTTCTGCCATTGTTGAGATAATCCAACAAATTCAAAGGAAGAATAATGAGAAAGAAGCTGCAATGAAACTGGAGATACGCAGACTTGCAGCATCACGTGGGCCCCAGAAGCGGCTCAACGTGAAGGATCTTCCTTTATGCTCGGATAAAAATACTTTGAGTTATGACGAACACAGGCCAAGGACAACCGGGAAGATCGTGATTTCAGAAAAGTTGGGAGCAATTCCCCTGGAAGAGGTGGAATTTTGGCCCAACAAAGATTCTTATCTGGACTGCTATGTCCGTCTTAGGAAGGAGCCGGCCTCAAAGGAGGAGACGGAGCCGAAGGAGGTCATAGTTTTTGACCATAGTAAAGCTCAGGCATTACTAGCGAGTTCGATGAAAGAGAGGGGCTTCACAAACTCAAAGGTGCCCACCTTGAGTAAGAAGCTTCCCTTCTTTGTGGCCTCTCCTACCGGAACCTTTCCTTTCTTGGAAAAGGGATATAAGGCAGCCTTAAAGGCGGTGGAGGCAGGGAAACCATGCCCCTCCTTGGAGAAATGCAAGCCGTTATCTCTGACCTTGCCCTTGGACCAAGAAGACTGGAAGGACGTACACCTTACCTTCTTAGTCGGGGAGCTGGAAGCTGATATTGCTGAACGTCAGTTCGGTGAGGCACTTCCAAAACTGTCGGAGGTTCTCTTACGTAGGGAGCAATAGACAAAGGAAAGACTTGCGGCATCGATGTCATTGCTAACGACACTAGAAACGATGGCAAGTGACCCCAAAAACCAGGACATGTTCATGGTTGTAGCCAAAACCCATCTGGCCACAGTTACGAAACATCTCTATAGCTTTATTAAATCTAGGAGAGCCTGTAGAGAGTTCGTGTTCGCCTCGGCTGCAGTGAGGCACGAACCGAGGAGACTGATCTCTCGTATTTGGGGTAAAGACCTCTTTCCTAATGAAGTGGTTAAAGAGGTAGTAGACAAGGCAGCAACAGAGAATAGGAACCTTCTCAAAAAGTGGGGCTTAGATCTTAAGAGAAAGTCTTCTCCGGATGAAGGTCCCCAACCCAAGAGGAAGACAAAAAGGCCTAGGCCATCCTCTCGGCCGGCTAAACCCTACCGACAGCAACATCAACAACAATTTCCAGTGACCGCGGTGCCTTAGATAGTGGCACAACATCCAACTACGTACCAGCTAGTACCTCAACAAGTGGCGACGCAGTCACCAGTTTTTAACCCAGCCTTCGAAAGGTAGACTTCTTCCTTTCGTTCGAGAGCTAGAGGAACAGCCAGAGGTTCTTCTAGACGCCCTTCAAGAGGAAGGGGATACAGGGGAGGACGCGGTCAAGGAGGCAAGGCCTCAGGTCCACAACAGCAGAAGTAAGACACTTCCAGTTGGAGGGAGACTACAGCTATTTAGGGATCGCTGTACCTTCGATCCTTGGGCCCACAGCCCAATTTAAAACGGACTAGGATGGAGCTGGAGCAGTCCTCCACCTCAATTCCCTCAATTCTTCCAACACTCAACCCCCGTTCTGGAAGAATATGTCCGAGAACTCTTAGACAAAAGAGTAATCCGGAAAGTTAAGTCCATAAAATTCCAAGGAAGGCTGTTTTGTGTTCCAAAGAAGGACTCAGAAAAACTCAGAGTCATTCTAGACTTGTCGCCACTCAACAAGTTCATAGTGAACTACAAGTTCAGAATGCTCACGCTTCAACACATAAGGACCCTACTGCCCAGAAGGGCATATACTGTCTCTATAGACTTGTCTGACGCTTATTGGCACATTCCAATTAATCATCACCTCTCCTCCTACCTAGGCTTCAAGTTACATAGAAAACTTTACGCCTTCAGAGCCATGCCTTTCGGGCTATACATATCCGCAAGGATTTTCACGAAGCTCGCGAACGCAGCCGTCCATCAATTACGCCTAAAGGGGGTCCAAGTAGTAGCCTACTTGGACGACTGGCTGGTGTGGGCAGCATCCAGGACAGAATTCATGCAAGCTTCTAAGATAGTGATCCAGTTCCTAGAACATCTGGGATTCAAGATCAACCTCAAAAAGTCTTGACTTTCTCCAGCTCAAAAATTTCAGTGGTTGCGAATCCACTGAAATTTCGAGTCACATCGACTTTCCATACCTGGTAAGAAGAGGAAAGAAATAGCAAGATCTGTCAAGAGACTAATGAAAGCCAAAAGGATATCAAGACATGAACAGGAGAGAGTGCTGGGCTCTCTACAGTTTGCTTCGATAACAGATCCAGTACTAAGAGCACAGCTTAACGATGCAACAGGAGTCTGGAGAAAATACGCATCAAACGCGCGAAGAGATCTAATAAGACCACTACCTACTCGAATGCGAACGCTTCTCAAGCCGTGGTCCAATGCCAAGCAATTGAAGAAATTAATACTACTTCAACCTCCTCCCCCGCCAGACGCTTCAAAGGAAGGCTGGGGAGGTCACTCTCATAAGAGAGTCCAAGGAGCTTGGTCCAATCTTTTCTAGTCATTTCACATCAACTTTCTAGAAGCCATGTCAGTACTTCTGACACTAAAGAAATTTTCTTCTTGCCACGCGACCCACATAAGACTGGTTCTAGACAGCGAGGTGGTAGTGAGATGTCTGAATCGACAAGGGTCGAGGTTACCTCAAATCAACCAAGTCATGTTGGCCATATTCCGTTTGGTAGAAAGGAAGAAATGGCACCTGTCAGCAGTTCACATTCAAGGGTTTCGCAATATGACAGCGGACACTCTATCCAGGTTTATACCTATAGAGTCAGAATGGTCCCTTGACGCAGGATCATTCTCCTTCATCTCGAGTCAAGTCCCAGAGCTGCAGATAGACCTCTTTGCGACGAAAGACTACAAGAAAATAGAACGTTACGTGTCCCCATACGAGGATCCGCTAGCGGAGGCAGTGGAGGCTATGTCCCTGGACTGGAACAGATGGTCCAGTATTTATCTGTTCCTTCCGCAAATCCTTCATTTGAAGGTCCTCGATAAGCTGAGATCCTTCAAAGCGAAAGCAGCAATAGTGGCCCACAAGTGGCCAAATAGCGTGTGATTCCCTCTGGCATTGGAACTACGACTAAAATTCGTACCACTACCGGATCCATCCCTGTCTCAGCGAGTACAGAAGTCGACTGTCTTCGCTTCATCACAGAAAACACGGAACCTACATCTCATGATTTTCTCTCCTTAACGATGAGAAAAAGATTCGGTGTTAAAAGTCACTTTAGACTTTTGGAGGAAACCAGAAGACATTACGAGGCTTCAGGGAAGAAATAGATATCCCTTGTCACGTCGAAGAAACCAAAAGAAATCTCGACAGATTCCTATTTATCATTCTTCATTCACCTTCAGGAGCAAAGTTTAGCAGCCAACACAATTCTATTGTTCAAGTCTGCCTTGACAAGACAGATACCATATGCCTTATAGGTCGATCTTTCTAACGACATTCTTAATGAACTAAAAAGGCCCATGCTAGGCTTAGCCCTTCAGTGCCTCCAAAGACCCTTTGCATGGTCAGTAGATAAGATTCTTCATTGTGTATAAATAATGAACAATGAGAAATGTGCTTAGAAGGCCTTGAATTTTAAGTCATATTTCTGCTTGTACTCGCTTTGGGGGCCAGAGTTAGTGAAATAGTGGCTCTCTCTAGAGAGGAAGGCCACGTCCAGTTCTTGGAGGGAGAACTGAATCTATTTCCAGACCCAACGTTTCTTGCCAAGAACAAGCTACCCACCAACAGGTGGGGTCCCTAGAGAATCTGCCCTCTGAAGGAAGATGCATCTCTATGTCCAGTGGAGTGCCTAAGGTCTATCTTCATAGAACTTAAGACTTTATGGGAGGACAGCTGTTTGGAAGAGAAACCCTGGGTTCAAAGTTATCTATAACTAAGGGCGAAACTCACCCATGTTATTTGCAGAACGGATCCAGACAGCACACCCGTTAGTCATGATCCAAGGAAAGTTGCCTCTTCCATAAAATTTCTTTAATTATATGGACTTTGAACATCCTTTTTTTGTACACCGGCTGGTAGTCATCCAAGGTGTTCTTTACCCACAATGTGAAGCTAGTGGAGCAACTTAAGAGGTCTGTGGTAGAAGCAGGTAGAATTCTTTAACCTTTTATTTTAAATCTGCGAGGAACAGTGTAATTAATTTGGGACGATTAATTAAGAGGGTGCGTGTGTAGTCACTGTATGTTACTACACACTGAGTGATAGGCCACGAAAGTGTCCTTACGAACTGTTCCATTGACGTCGGTGAACTATAGCATAATACGGACACTTATGCCAAGCGTTTTTTTACGCTAGTGTAAATAAACAGTATATAGACTATATCATTATTATTAATAATTCAATTGAAGTGGTAAATCTGTTTCCTAGTAGATGAAACATTGTTTTCTGTTGACTGTTTTTCTTTATGCTTTGACGCATATCATCCACATTTTAGAAATTTTATAAATGTTGATCTGATATGTACGTTTATTAAATTTTAATAAACTAGTTCATAGTGAACCCTGCGTTTTATTCGCCAACACTCATTTTATTACAAATGTACTGAGCATTAAGATTAAAATATGGATATTTTCATCATGGTATGTCTTTTAAGACGGTTCCCTGATTCAAGCAAAAGTCCACTCACTCTAACCCTTCCTTAGGAAGGGTTGACGTGGTACCCTAATGGGATAGTGGCAAAGAGGAAAAATTTGTTCCTATGCGGATACAACCATTATCCAATAGTTTATGAGAGTAGTCACATTGTGGGAGGTGTCAAAAATTCATACTGACATTGGTGACTCTTATACAAACTTTGCTTTATATTGTATAGGGCGAGAATACTATACAAGATTGTCATTCTGTCATCCATAATTGTTATGTACTCCTCGAGACTTTTTCCAGAGTCTAGTACGACTCATCCCTGTAGGGGGCAGGAAGCACTAACATACTTCATGCTTAGATGAAATGATGTATGACGGTAACATCATAGGTCTCTAGGTCTAGACGGACCAGGAAATACTTTCTTGATAGTACGGCACTGATTGAGAATCAACAGATACAGTAATGCTCTGGTAAACTTCCATCAGGACGACATGGCCTGAGCCCAAAAAACGGATTTTGAGCGAAGCGAAAAATCTATTTTTGGGTGAGGTAGTCATGTTGTCCTGATGGACCCGCCCTTCCTTTTATTGTAAAAGGGCTTATTGACCCCTCCCTATAATACAGTATCTGTAGCACCTCGTATATCGCTACAAGGAATAAAGAGGGCTCTACCGCCTTCATCAGATACACACTGGAAACGGAATAGGAGAGATGCCTTATGAGAGGCTCTCTTTTTATTCTCGTTTCAGATTCTTATCACTATAACCCCTCGAAGTGTTAATACTGTTCGGGGTGAAGATATCTATGTGACGTGTCAAGAATACGTCCTCTGATATTATGCGCTATCCCTGTGAGATTATTTAGGGATATTCGCTCCAGGAATTAGAATTCTGGATACCTTAAGGTAAAATTCTCTGGGAATATCACTGTAGTCAAATATACTCTAGAAAGCTACCTATTAGGAACTTCCATCAGGACGACATGGCTACCTCACCCAAAAATTGATTTTTCGCTTCACTCAAAATCCGTTATATATTTCAAATAAGCCAACCTCGGGATCAGAGCCCCAGGCGAAATCACTCAAAGACTATATATATATATACATATATATATATATATATATATATATATATATATATATATATATATATATATATATATATATATATATATATATATATATATATATATATATATATATATATATATATATATTATTCGTTGATTTATTTATTTATTTATTTATTTATTTATTTATTTTATTTTATTTAAATGCTGTGGATATTTCCACATTTGTTTTTACTGCCTGCTTAGATGAATGGGAGAATGGATCATGGTTGGGAGGTATTTGCATTCAAAGCTATATTTGAGAGTATTGGATAACCTCAACCATCCTGAAGACGGTTTGGTCCTATTTAGCAGAACTACTCTCAAAGGTTGGGTTATCGGAATCCAGGGGGGCCCAATCCTTAAAGTGGTACTCTTGGTTTCTGGCTGGAAGCCCATTATTACAGATATGGGGAGGATGATTCCATATTTTCTTGGTCTCAGTCCTAACAGGTTGGTTTAGCTCACACCTGTGCCTCTATATCTGTTTCGATGTTATCCTTCGGGTAGGGTATAGAGTGGACCATCTGGGAAGTATACTCTCATTGTGCCGATGGTGGAGAATGCAAATTTCCTTTCCAACGTATGATACTTTCTTAAAATTCTCAAGCAGGTAAACCAACAACACAACCAACAAAAAAACAAAAAGAAAATCCCACCCTTAAATATGGACCCTTCAAGCACTGACTCCCCATCTCTTAGATATGTTGCCCCCCCCCCCCCCCCTGGCACTGTTGACGACCACGGCAAATTTAAATAGGGAAAGTTTTGTTGATGATCTTGGAACGGGAAAGGATCATTCTACTGCTATTTAAAAATTAGGTAATTTGGAAAACACGAGGAAACTTCGAATCCTTCATGTTACCCAAATTCCAGTAGAGACGAACTATGATGATCTAGTTAAAGCATTTGAGTGCTGTGGATGTATAAAAGAAATACGGATGAAAATTTAAGATGAAAAATGGCATTCATGGATATCTTTCAGTATTTATGACGAAGCTTTTAGTGCAGTAAATAACATGAATAATATTAAAATCGATAACTTGAATGTAGCAGCTGCTCTCTGCGATAAGGTACCAAATAACTTGGATGTATAAAGGCCTGCCAATTGGTTGAAAAAATATGCGGATCTAGTTATGGCTTCCTAGAGAAAGCCAAAACCACCAATGTGGCTTATAGTTGAATCAAAGGGGCTTACAGAGAACTATTTAAAAATATGCAAATTAATTCAGAAAAAAAGTAGGAACTATTGCACCGGACGATATATCTCGTTTTGAAAAAAAAAATAGTTTTCTTTTCCATGCCAAATCAAGTACACTGTCTGTAATACTGTCCCACATAAAAATAACTAATGATGATATTAAGTTAGATGTCAAACCCCACCTAAATTTTAGCTACGGTAGGGGAGTAGTTTTTAACCGTGATCTGTATGAATTTACAGAGGAGGAGATACTGGCAATGTGTCCACTAAATGTATGGAAAGTTCACAAAGTCCCAGGTACATCAATGATAGTCCTTACGTTCTAGGATGCTAATGTACCTTTCCATATTATTATTGAAAACAAAATGATTAAAGTACGACCTTTCAAGCAGAAGCCACTGCAATGCTTTAATCGTTTTAAATTTGGGCACCCGTCTAAAGTTTCCAAAAATAAAAATAAAAAAATGTGTGGTATTTGCTCCAAATCTTACCATGGAGAATGTGTACTTGGAGCCAAATGTTTAAATTGCAATTTGAATCATAAATCCACAGACAAGAGCTCCGAGCTGTATAAGTTGGAGAAAGCAGCCCTCGACAAATCAAATTTAGAACATATAAGTGTGGGACATGGCAAAAGACTATTAAATAAATCAAATACCTATGCTAAGGCATCAAAATCAAACCCACCTAGTACTGCCAATAGCTCTAGAAAAAGAAATATACCATCTGCTAAAATGTCCAATGATGAGGTGAGCATATTGCCTTCTGAGGCTTTACAACGGATGGACATGATGTGACCTACTATGCGAGCAGCATTTTTAGATTTATTTCAGAAGCAGGTCTTCAGAAAACTATTTAACTTTTATAATGACATCTTAACTTTTATGATTTTAATTGAATTATCTTTTATTTTTCATATATAATAAATGCTATCGGCGTCAATGACCTTAGATGTCAGGATGCCAGAAAACTTTCAATCAATCAATCAAACAAAGAAAGTTATTTGTGGATAGTACTTTTAAAATTTGCTGACCTTTATTTTCACAAGTATATGTAATTTTGGGGGAAATCACATATATTTTATTATCACTTACTGAAATAAAATATTCATTTGAGAGTTTTACAGTGTACTGATGATGACAATCTTATATATAAAATTATAAACATTGTGTAAAATAAAATACTATCTTTTGTTTTATACAATGAAATGCTATTATTGTTTGTAGAGACGATAATAAAATCACAAATATTTAAGGCAAGTTTTAACTTAATTCCACTTTATAATTAGCATCATATATAATCACTCGAATTAGTTGAAAGAAACTATGCAATAATTTTACTTTCTCCAAAATATGTATATATGCAGTGAGTCTGGTCTGCGGCAAAAATAGACCATGGTAAAATGGAACGTGGTGAGATAGCCACGGCGAAATGGCCACGGTTATATGTCCCATCCCCTTGAAATGCCTATATTTTTAAATACAACATATAGTGATGTCATTATCATTGTTTGTGTATTTTTTCCATGTCTTTAAAAACTTCTTGACCTAATCTCATGAAATTGGGTGGGATGATTGGCCATGATACAAGGATAAATTTATTAGGATTTCAAAGTGATGGAGTCAAATGTCAATGTCGAGAAAAGGTCAAAATCATCTTTTTTTCTATATCTTAGTAATTTTGTATCCGATTTGAATGAAACTAGACCCAAACGTGTATAATTCAATTACCAATCTTAAAATATACAATATGTATAGTTGAAGGTATGCGCTCTTCATTAATTGTCATCTCTTTGGGGTATTTGTTTACAAGACCACGCTCTCCATTTACTCTAAAATTATGCAATCCTGCAGCTCTCCTTTTTATTTACAGTAATTAGGAGGTTCTTTAAATGCTTGGAAAGCAAAAAATAATAAGATATGTTGCACAAGGTGGGAGAAGGGGAGGGGTTGGTTGAGGAGGTACTAACCAACCTGGAACCGACATCGTCAACACAGTCAATCAAAGAGAAGTTCGTAACGTCAGCGGACATTTGGTATATATTCTAAATAGATACTAAATTGAAAATCGAGTAATTACTCAAAAGTGTCACTATTTTTGAAAAGTATATTTCAAATTTGGTAAATATCTAACAATAAATCATATTAAAGTGTCTTTTTTCAAAGAAACTATTTTGAGAGTGACTAGTTTTCCCGGACGACGTTTTGCTACACTAACGCCATCTATTGACCACTTCGTAAGGTTGACTAACAATTTCCCGCCAATGAATATAGTCATACGCTGCAAAATTAGTCATTCTCATGACTCATGATTTATTGTCAAGTATGTACCAAATAAAAAAAGAATGGTAAATAGTGACACTTTTGAGTAATTGATCCATTTCTAAGCTAGTATATATTTTGAATATATACCAAATGTATGCTGACGTCACAAAGTTCTCTTAGACTGTAGACGATGTCGGTTCCAGCTCATTTAGTATCTCCTCAACCAACTCTTCCCCCTTCCCCCTTGTGCAAAATACCTCCTGTCTTTTGTTTTTCCAGCATTTAAAGAACCTCTTAATTACTGTACAAAAAGAGGAGAGCTGCATGATTGCATAATTTTGGAGTAAATGGAGAGCGTGCTCTTGTAAACAAATAATTCCATTGCTCTTCGTCTCTTAAAGTCTCTAAGACTGCAAATCGATTCCTACATTCAATAGCAAAGGTTTCTCTGAGCTCAGCCTTTTTAGTGCGGCCATGAGGACATGGTGATCTCTACCAATATTTGCACCTCTATATTTTCTTACATTTCTCAGTCCTTTTTATCTTATTATTATTGGCTCTATGATCTTTTTAATTTTAGTAATTGCAACAAGGTGAAGTCCATTTGTATTTGTGGATGTCCTTGTGCTGGAAAAGAATACCTCAAATGACAAAATTGGCTGTTGAACAAAAACTTAAAAAAAAATGCTCCATTTTCATTTTGCAATTTCGACAATACCCTCAACACCCATCACATTCTCTATACTTTAATTATTCCTTCCAACTTTAGCATTTGGTCAGCAATGACAATTTTCATATCTCTCTCTGGGATCTCATATATTACACTGCAGTTCTTCATAGTGTTCATCGTTCTTTTCTTCAGTGGAATCATTTGTTGGTGCAAAGCAAACTATAACACTCTTATTACATTACTTTGATTTCAATTTTGCAAGTAACAATCTACTATTTAAAGTTCTACATTCCGTTGATGCCTTTTCTGCTTTTGGTGTCATTATCATTCTTACCCGTTCTCTTTTAACTCCTGTTCTTCCTGAGAGTGTATATATATATATATATATATATATATATATATATATATATATATATATATATATATATATATATATATATATATATATATATATATATATATATATATATATATATATATATATATATATATATATATATATATATATATATATATATATGAATAGATGAATATATATATATATATATATATATATATATATATATATATATATATATATATATATATATATATATATATATATATATATATATATATATATATATATATATATATATATATATATATATATATATATAATCTTAATCTAAGCTCTCCTTACTAAGCCCCATACAGCGAGTTCCACTTAGGGCCAAGATATCCAACCTGTATTCCATAAATTCTTTCTCCACTTGTTGTAACTTCCCAATCTGATTCATATTTTTAACATTCCAATTACCAATTTGAAATTTTTCATGTATTTCTAAACCAGGGAGATTTTTAGCATCCCGCTTTGCCTAGGACTGGAGACCATTTTGTCATTTTAACTTCCCATAGACGGAATAAATCCACCTAGGATTCATCGACTAAATTCTTCAAAGGAGAGCCAGTCTCTTGTGATACGCAGTGCCTATCTAATTAAGTCAAACAAACCCTGCCGGTTCATTTTAAATTCAGTGAGATCATCTGCAAGGCAGTAAGAATAGAAGCCAAAGAGATAGCTTGTCTGTCGCATTACACCCAATCACAAACCCTGCTGCTAATGACTCACTGAAAAATTTGAGGTACATTTCCACCATATCCAAAGTTAACGTAACGCCACCAGGTTGCTCAGACGCTTATATAACCGTTGGCAAATCTGGAATGCCACACTTTGCTGCCTAGCATAATGTATATATACAGGAATATATATATATATATATATATATATATATATATATATATATATATATATATATATATATATATATATATATATATATATATATATATATATATATATATATATATATATATATATATATATATATAAAACGGATTTTGAGCGAAGCACAAAATCTATTTTTGGGTGAGGTAGCCATGTCATCCTGATGGAAGTTCCTAATAGGTAGCTTTGTAGGGTATATTTGACTACGGTGATATTCCCAGAGAATTTTATCTTATGGTATCCAGAATTCTAATTCCTGGAGCTAATATCCCTAAATAATCTCACAGGGATATCACATAATATCAGAGGACGAATTCTTGACACGTCACATAGCTATCACCCCGAACAGTATTAACGCTTCGAGGGGGATATAGTGACAAGAATCCGAAACGAGAATGAAAAGAGAGCCGCTCATAAGGCATCTCTCCTATTCCGTTTCCAGTGTGTATCTGATGAAGGCGGTAGCACCTTCTTTATTCCTTGTAGCGATATACGAGTTGCTACAGATACTGTATTATAGGGAGGGGTCAATAAGCCCTTTTACAATAAAAGGAAGGGCGGGTCCATCAGGACGACATGGCTACCTCACCCAAAAATAGATTTTTTGCTTCGCTCAAAATTCGTTTTTTGGGCTCAGGCCATGTCGGGAAGTTTACCAGAGCATTACTGTATCTGTGGATTCCCAAACGGTGCCGTACTCTCAAGAAAGTATTTTCCTGGTCCGTCTAGACCTAGAGACCTATGATGTTACCGTTATACATCATTTCATCTAAGCATGAACTATGTTAGTGCTTCCTGCCCCCTACAGGGAAGAGTCATACTAGACTCTGGAAAAGTCTCGAGGAGTACACAATAATTATGGATACAGAATGACAAGCTTGTATAGTGGTGCCGCCCTATACATTATAAAGCTAAGTTTGTACAAGAGTCGCCAATGTCAGAATGAATTTGTGACACCTTCCCCAATGTGACTACTCTTATTAACTATTGGATAATGGTTGTATACGCAAAGGAACAAATTTTGCCTCTCTGCCACTATCCCATTAGGGTACCACGTCAACCCTTCCTAAGGAAGGGTTAAAGAAAATGGACTTTTGCTTGAATTAAGGAACAATCTTAAAAGACATAACATGATAAAAATATCCATGTTTTAATCTCAATGCTCACTACATTTCTAATAAAATGAGTGTGGGCGAATAAGACTCAGGGTTCACTATGAACTAGTTTATTAAAATTTAATAAACGTACATATCAGATGAACCTTTATAAAACTTATAAAAAGTGGATGATAACCATTAAAGCACAAAGAAAACAGTCAACAGAAAATATTTTTTCATCTACCATGAAACAGATTTGCCACTTCAATTGAATAAATAATAATGATACGGTCTGTATACTGTTTGGCACAAGTGTCCGTATTATGCTATGCTTCACCAACGTCAATGGAACAGTTCGTAAGGACACTTTCGTGGCCTATCGCTCAGTGTGTAGTACATACAGTGACTACACACACACCCTCCTAATTAATCGTCCCAAATTAATTACACTGTTCCTCGCAGATTAAAAACAAAAGGTTAAAAGATTTTACCTGCTGCTACCACAGACTATTTGAGTTGCTCCGCTAGCTTTGCATAGTGCATAAAGAACACCTTGGATGACCACCACCCGGTGTATGAACAAAGATGTTCAAGGTCCATATAAATAAGAAATTTTATGGAAGAAGCAACTCCTCTCGGATCATGACTAGCGGGTGTACTGTTAGGACGCGTTATGCGAATAACATGGGTGAGTTTCGCCCTTAGTTATAGATAACTT
This sequence comes from Palaemon carinicauda, assembly GCF_036898095.1. Classification (NCBI taxonomy): domain Eukaryota; kingdom Metazoa; phylum Arthropoda; class Malacostraca; order Decapoda; family Palaemonidae; genus Palaemon; species Palaemon carinicauda. Next base: position 67,564,090 of record NC_090757.1, read on the forward strand.
TGAGCCCAAGGTTTCTCCTCTGAACAGCTGTCCTCCCATAAAGTCTGAAGTTCTATGAAGATAGACCTTTAGGCACTCCACTGGACATAGAGATACAACTTCTTCAGAGGGCAGATTCTCTAGGAACCCCACCTGCTGCTGGGTCTGGAAATAGATTAAGTTCACACAATCGGGCACCCAAAGAGAGTACAAACAGAAATATGACTTTACTTCAAAACCTTCTAACCGCCTTAACAATAATATTGTATCGCCTGCTCACCTTTTCCTCCTCACTAAGGAGAGAAAATCATGAGATGTAGGCTCCTGGTTCTCTGTGAAGAAGCGAAGACAGTCGACTTCTGTACTCGCTGAGACAGGGATGGATCCGGTAGCGGCATGAATCTTAGTCGTAGTTCCAATGCCAGAGGGAACCACACGGTATTTGGCCACTTGTGGGCCACTATTGCTGCCTTCCCTTTGAAGGATCTCAGTTTATAAAGATCCTTCAAAAGGAGGTTGTGTGGAGGAAACAGATAAATATTGGACCATCTGTTCCAGTCTAGGGACATAGCCTCCACTGCCTCCGCTAGCGGATCCTCGTATGGGGACACGTAACAGTCTATTTTCTTGTTGTCTTTTGTCGCAAAGAGGTCTATCTACAGCTCCAAGACTTGGCTCGAGATGAAGGAGAACGATCCTGCGTCAAGGGACCATTCTGACTCTTTAGGTGTAAACCTGGATAGAGCGTCCGCTGTCACATTGCGGAACCCTTGAATGTGAACTGCTGACAGGTGCCATTTCTTCCATTCCGCCAGATGGAATATGGCCAACATCACTTGGGTTATTTGAGGTGATCTCGACCCTTGTCAATTCAGGCATCTCACTATCACCTCGCTGTTTAGAACCAGTCTTATGTGGGTCGAGTGGCGAGGAGATACTTTCTTGAAAGTCAGAAGTACTGACTTGGCTTCTAGAAAGTTGATGTGAAATGACTTGAAAAGATTGGACCAAGCTCCTTGGACTCTCTTCTGATGAGAGTGACCTCGCCAGCCTTCCTTTGAAACGTCTGTGTGGATAGTCACTGACGGGGGAGGAGGTTGAAGAAATATTGATTTCTTCAGTTGCTTGGCGTTGGACCATGGCTTGAGAAGCGTTCGCAGTCGAGTCGGTAGAGGTCTTATTAGATCTCTTCGCGCGTTTGATGCGTATTTCCTCCAGACTCCTGTTGGATCCTTCAGCTGTGCTCTTAGCACTGGATCTGTTATTGAAGCAAACTGTAGAGAGCCCAGCACTCTCTCCTGTTCGCGTCTTGATATCCGTTTGGATTTCATTAGTCTCTTGACAGATCCTGCTATTTCTTTCCTCTTCTTCTCAAAAATGGAAAGTCGATGTGACTCCAAATTCCAGTGGATTCCCAACCACTGAATTTTTTGAGCTGGAGAAAGTCGTGACTTTTTTATGTTGATCTTGAATCCCAGATGTTCCAGGAACTGGATCACTATCTTAGAAGCCTGCACTCATTCTGTCCTGGATGCTGCCCACACCAGCCAGTCGTCCAAGTAGGCTACTACTTGGATCCCCTTTAGGCGTAATTGATGGACGGCTGCGTTCGCGAGCTTCGTGAAAATCCTCGGGGCTATGTTTAGCCCGAAAGGCATGGCTCTGAAGGCGTAGAGTTTTCTATGTAACTAGAAGCCTAGGTAGGAGGAGAGGTGACGATTAATTGGAGCGTGCCAATAAGCGTCAGACAAGTCTATAGAGGCAGAATATGCCCTTCTGGGCAGTATGGTCCTTATGTGTTAGAGTGTGAACATTCTGAACTTGTAGTTCACTATAGACTTGTTGAGTGGGGACAAGACTAGAATGACTCCGAGTTTTTCTGAGTCCTTCTTTGGAACACAAAACAGCCTCCCTTGGAATTTGATGGACTTAACTTTCCGGATTACTCTTTTGTCTAAGAGCTCTCGGACATATTCTTCCAGAATGGGGGTTGAGTGTTGGGAGAATTGAGGAAATTAAGGTGGAGGACTGCTCCAGCTCCAACCTAGTCCATTCTTAATTAGGCTGTGGGCCCAAGGATCGAAGGTCCAACGATCCCCAAATAGCTATAGCCTCCCTCCTACAGGAAGCATCTCACTTCTGCTGTTGTGGACCTGAGGCCTTGCCTCCTTGACCGCGTCCTCCCCTGGATCCCCTTCCCCTTGAAGGGCGTCTAGAAGAACCTCTGGCTGTTCCTCTAGCCTTCGAACGAAAGGAAGAAGTCTGCCTTTCGAAGGCTGGGTTAAAGACTGGCATCGACTGAGTCGCCACTTGTTGAGGTACCAGCTGGTACGTGGTTGGAGGTTGTGCCATTATCTGAGGCACCTCGGTCACAGGAAGTTGCTGTTGTTGTTGCTGTCGGTAGGGTATAGCCGGTTGAGAGGCTGGCCTAGGCCTTTTTGGCTTCATCTTGGGTTGGGGACCCTCATCCAGAGAAGACTTTCTTTTAAGATCTAGGCCCCACTTTTTGAGAAGGTTCCTATTCTCTGTGGCGGTCTTGTCTACTACCTCTTTAACCACATCGTTGGGAAAGAGGTCTTTACCCCAGATAAGAGAGGAAATCAGTTTCCTTGGTTCGTGCCTCACCTCAGCCGAGGCGAACACGAACTCTCTACAGGCTCTCCGTTAATAAAGCTATAGAGATCCTTCGTAACTGTGGCCAGAAGGGTTTTGGCCACCACCATGAACATGTCCTGGATCTTGGGGTCACTTGCCATCGATTCTAATGTCGTTTGCAACGACATCAACGCTGCAAGTCTTTCCTTCGTCTCTTTCTCTCTGCGCAAGAGAATCTCCGACAGTTTTGGAAGTTCCTCACCGAACAAACGTTCAGCAATATCAGCTTCCCGAATGAGAAGGTAAGGTGCACGTCCTTCCTGTCTTCTTGTTCCAAGGGCAAAGTCAGAGATAACAGCTTGCACTCCTCCAAGGAGGGGCATGGTTTCCCTGCCTCCACTGCCTTTAAGGCTGCCTTATATCCCTTTTCCATGAAGGGAAATGCTCTGGTAGAAGAGGCCATAAAGGAGGGAAGCTTTTTACTCAAGGCTGGCACCTTTGAGTTCGTGAAGCCCTTCTCTTTCATCAAGCTCGCTAGTAAAGCCTGAGCTTTACTATGGTCAAAATCTATGACCTCCTTC
>NC_090757.1:67572244-67574744 GCF_036898095.1 Palaemon carinicauda
ACAAATACATATACATATACATAAATACTTACACATACACATACATATACATACACATACACATATACATATATATACACACACATATATACATGTATACATATATACACATACATACCTATGCATATATACATTTATATGTATACAACATTAATATCATAAACATATAATCATGTATATATCAATACTTATATCTAGCATAACACTATATAGTACCAATATACTTATGCATACTATATAAAATAATTGTTCCTTTTAATGAATGGTAGCTTAGGTCTAAATATTAATTTCACACCGACGTTAATTATTCACAATACATTCAATTCTACATTAAGTGGTTAATGTTTTTTTATATAGTTTACAAATCTCTTTACATATAAAGGCGTCGAGTTTATACATTCCATGACCAATATTCAAATTGTTTTCAAAGGTTTCTTTTATGAAACTGGACTCTATGATGTTTCTTTCTACTAAGTTATTTGAATGAACCAATTTCTTTGCACCTGACCAATTAATAGGGTGATTTTTATCTCTAACGTGGGCAAAGAGTGCATTATTATCTTGAGCATACCTGACACTTTTCTTATGTTGTTCAATTCTCTTTTCTAGGGCTTTACCAGTTTGACCAATATAGTATTTTTCACAAGCATTGCATGGAATACGATATACACATCCCTTGGTAATGTCAGGAGAATTCTTTATTAAGGCTGTTTTTATTGTATTTTTACTCTTAAATGCTACATTTACATTGAAGTTTTTTAACAGTTGGGGAATTTCTTTAAATGAATCACAATAAGGTAGTACAAGTAAATTTTGTGTGTTATAGTTTTTTCTGTTATCATTACCGAAAAAAGTCTTTTTTGCTGTTCTTAGGGCATCATCTAATACAATTTCAGGATACTTTAGTTTTTTACCTATTGCTCTAATACCATTTATTTCGTCATCAATATATTCAGGGCTGCAGACTCGGAATGCTCTTAAAAACATAGAAGTAAATACAGATTTCTTAACTTTGTTGCCTTGGTTTGAGTAATAATGGACATATGCCGAGATATTCGTTGGCTTTCTGTATACACTGAACTTGAGACTATTATTACATCCATGTATGCGACAATCCAAAAAAGGTAGGGTACAATTATTCTCCAGCTCCATAGTGAAATTTATTGATGGTACCAAACTATTCAATCTAAGAAGAAAGTTATCTAAATTTTCATTTCCTGGCCACACACATATTATAGAAAGTAGCCCGTGGACTACAAACGTTAATCCAGAATGTGTGGTTAATTTGTCAAATAAAATTCTAGATAAAAATGTGAAGTGTGCCTTGGGATACGGTTTAAATTTCTCGATGTCATCAAGTGCAGTGAATAGTGTAGAAATTACAAATGGAGTGTGTAACCTGGAGAAATTCAGTGATATTTCTGTAGAAGAAGTAAATATGATTAAGGGTATTATATACAGCAATATGAAAAAACCAGTGGTTCCAAATTGCCCAAAAAGATTCAAGAGAGCAATTGCCGAATTGAAGCAAGATAGAAATATTAAGTTGACAAAAGCCGATAAATCTGGAGCACTGGTAATCTTGAATAAAAATGATTATATAGAAAAAATGGAAAACCTCTTGAGTGATGAAAACACATACATGGAATTAAGAAAAAATCCAATTGAGTTTGTGAATAGTAGTTACAACAAAAAAGTGAAAGAGTTATTAAAAGGGAATGAAGATCTGATAAAAAAGGTTTGTACAATATCACCAACATTGCCATATATGTATGGAACTATTAAAACTCATAAGCCAAATTATCCAGCTAGGCCAATAATTAGCTCTGTAGGTTCAGCAGCATATAAATTATCTAAGTACCTTGTGAATATCTTCAATCCTTTAGTTGGCACCATCTCATATTCAAATATAAAAAATAATGTAGACTTGATTAACAAACTGAATGAAGTACAGATCAACAGTACCTGTAGGCTTGTCAGTTTTGATGTAGTCTCACTATTCACAAAAGTACCTATTGATGACATGTTGGAATTTTTATCTGAAACATTAGATAATAGACAATTGAATCTACCATTCTCCATACACACTTTAATAGAATTAATTAAATTATGTATAAAAGATTGTAAATTTGAATTCAATGGGAGATTTTATGCACAAACTTTTGGTATGGCTATGGGAAACCCTTTATCCCCAGTATTGAGCAATCTATACATGGAATTTTTTGAAAGCAGAATCGTAAATAACATCATACCTAATAATGTAAAATGGTTTCGATATATTGACGACATAATATGTGTGTGGCCAGGAAATGAAAATTTAGATAACTTTCTTCTTAGATTGAATAGTTTGGTACCATCAATAAATTTCACTATGGAGCTGGAGAATAATTGTACCCTACCTTTTTTGGATTGTCGCATACATAGATGTAATAATAGTCTCAAGTTCAGTGTATACAGAAAGCCAACGAATATCTCGGCATATGTCCATTATTACTCAAAC